>NC_142846.1:9696969-10000000 GCF_061612785.1 Hesperophylax consimilis
TATTCATAACGTTTATATGTCTTGATTTCTTTCCGTGTCAAAAATGTTAGCAATTTACAAAAATTTTAGCATTTGACCGTGTTAAAAATGTTGGCATTTGACCGTGTTAAAATGATGACGTTTAACGGTGTTAAAAATGTTGGCACTTAACCGTGTTGTAAATGTTAGCATCTGACCGTGTTAAAAATGTTAAAATTTTATTTGTCAAAAATGTTAGCAATTAACCTGTAAAAATGTTAGCATTTGACCGCGTTAAAAATGTTGACGTTTAACGGTGTTAAAAATGTTGGCAGTTAATCGTGTTGTAAAAGTTAGCATCTGACCGTGTTAAAAATGTTAAAATTTCATCTGTCTAAAATGTTAGCATTTGACATTTTTAAGTAATATAATTTGATATTTTTAATTATTATTATTGAAGATACTACAAATATAAAACAATTATTTTTACTGCTTAAAACCAAAATGTTAATTTCTAAAATAAGTCTTCGATCTACCAGGAAAACATACATAAAAACAGCACTTAAACAAAACCAGTATCACATCCCTTTTATAAGTTGTTTGTTGTTTTTCTACACCAGCTTGCTCCAGAGGTCTTTGAATATAATATAATATAAGTCCCCTGGAAGACTCTTAGCTCTCTCAGGGAGCTTTATGGAGGCAGTAGCTTTGTGTTAAAGCTCGCAGCCTATCGCTATTGTTGAGAGCTTTTACGGCGTGTCTCTGTTGTTCACTCGCTAGCTTTTATTTCGCATGAGATGAGCTTTGTTAAAAATTTTCGATTCGTTGACGAACTTTAACAGCTGTGTCAATCAATGTAAATAACAAATTTGCATAGTCAGATAGCTGGTGATACTCAATCGGATGTTGGTGAAAATTGTACGTACCTACAACCATCTTGTTTATTGTGTATATCTCTAAATAGTATAAAATAAAGTTGCTATTTTCGTCTGTCTGTTTGTACGCTTCGTTCTTCTAATCTACGTAACGCATTTTGATAGAATTTATACTATCATTTAGAAAATTTCTTCCGTAAAGTTAATATAAATAATGTAATCGAGACGTAAAAATATTTTCGGGCGCTTACATTGTTAACGCTGGCTAAACCTTATGAGATACATTAAAATAATGTTCCACGGAATAAGGAAGTTGAGTCCATTTTTTTTATTTTTTTTTATCAATGTTCGCATTCAAACTTAAATACTGGTATTTTTTTTTTTTTTTTTAAAGTTTGTTTTCATAGTTAAATTAATTCTCAAAGTTTAAATTTTATTAAGCCCGCCAAAACGAACGGAATCCGAGCGGTAACAGGCGGGGTGTAGTGTGACGTCATTAGAACTGTGAAAACCACGTCGCTTAAGCATTATGTATGGAAAAAAATTTAATTCTTCAACAAGGAATTCCAGTAATTTTTTTACCAATGTTAACCGTCTATTATAATTGATGTTATTAAAAAAAAAAAGAAAATTGATTAAGATTTCATAGTTAAATTAATATTTTAAGTTAGAATATTTGCTTTTCACGCCCGATACGGTACTTGTACGGTATCGCCGTCGCTACTTGTTGACGTTCCCCGCGCGAATTCAGGACCACCGCGCAGAAAAGTAAAGACCGAAAGTAAAATAACGGTTTACAGCCCAGTTCACTGTGAGACTTTTCTGAGCGGCCGGCGGCCTGAAGTGTATCACATGCTATGTGACATGTATAATAATAAAAACATCTAAGTTATGCAATAAACAACATATTATTATAAAGCACTATACGAATATGTATCTTTAGAAATCCATTTCATATAATAATAATAACAAATACGTACATATATTTGACAAACCCAAATAAACCTTTGGCCTATACACCTCTCTCATCTAAATCGACCATCTCTCATGTAATAGAAAGAGATGCACCATAGGTGTTCCGTTGTACGTACAAGTCACGACACATGTGACGACAGAATTCTTTCGACCAATCGTGGAGCGTATACAGTCTATTGCTATTGAATTCTTTTTCAAGAACGTTTAACTAATTCTAAGAATAATAATATAGAAATATATTTATATATTTAGAATCGATATTTTTTGATCTACATGAACATATTTTTTATAAGTCAAAATATTTTTCACTCAACTTCCTTATTGTATATCAAAGGCCTACAGAAAAGTCCGCGATTGTATATGTCTACATATCTCCTAAAGTTAACCCCCAGCAACGCCTGGTTCAAGTCAACTAGTTTACATATATCTATATTAAAAAACTCATTTAACATTAAAATACACATCAACTTCTTAAAACACTTAATCGGCAAAAAATAAAATAATGTTTTAATAGCATACTTTGAAGATTCTTAGCTTTGTAAATGCTACGTCTAAAATATAACAGGTGCTCCAAAAACTCTAAGTTAACTGTTTTTTAATACTTTATCTATTCATTTTATTTGTGTACATAAAAATGCAACATTACATGTGCTATGATAACACAATGACAATTTAACACACCTTTAAGGCGATGCCATACGTAGTAATGCAAAATCATGTGTTTTTGGTTTGAAAATTTGGTGGCCTAGAAATGTTTCAGATGCTTTAATTAAATACTGCGAGTGGAATACATCTTGACCTTTGAAATAATCGAGAATTTTTTAGATAAATCTTTTTATAAGCCCAGAAAAAAATAATGTAAAAGGCTTATGAAAACTGCGAACCCATTTTCGGTTATTATTTTATTGTATTTTGTGGCAAATTAAGTTATTTATAAAATGATCGAAAAAACATAAAATATTTATGCCCGAACATTTACAAAATAAAATAAAAGACACTTTTTGGCCATGTATTTTTCTTGCATAAATCAAAACAGGCGGATGGTGTTAAGCAGGAATTTAAACCTTATCGCCATCTACGTAAGGGTTGTTATTGATAGCGGCTCAATTCAAAATATTACACGACGTAGTGCATCGCCTTAAGAAGTGATATGAAGTTTTTGAGAGCGATAAAAAAAACTAAACCATAAACGCGGAGAAAAATGAGCATTGTTAATTATTTATTAAGAATATCTTCAAATTATCGGTAATCCGGTTAAAACGGGATTACAGACTTTAACGAATGAATTAACAGTTAAGTAACCTAGATTTTATTTCATCACTTTTTAAGTTGTGTTGAACTGTCATTTCACCACTTATCCGGTCATCGAATACTGAAAACCTTGTTCACCAATCATTTTTTATTTTATTATTTTTTTCGTGTTTTACTGGTGGGTACTGCGGGATTTAATAAACATCTTTGCGTAACTTTTAAATTATGCTATAACATTTTATAAATATAACCGGTATCTAATATATTTTGACATAAAGTATTTTGGACCAAATTCCCAAACAAGTCCCCGACCCCTGAACTAAAGCATGGCTACATATCAAGAAAGGCCGTCCCTTGGGTAAAGCCATGTCCTCACGATCAGAAATAAAACTAAAAACAATCTCAATAGATAGGTATTTTATTTATTTTTCTACAATAAATTGTAGTTTCCTATGCATCCCGTCTGCCACCGCTCGCGCTCATGGATGTGGATCGCGTGGTGCATCCCTAATACAAGACTACCCCACTATCACAACCCCTAGCCCTAGTCTAGTCTCTGAGGGCTGTAAATCTTCACTGGAAGGCAACCAACCACCAGGGGTGCCACACCACGATGTGTAATTTGTGTGAGGCACTCGCGCGGCTAAACAAATCTAAATAAATTCCCCGAAATTCCGTGTAATTTTAAATATTATGTAAGGCAATTCTCATATACGTATGAAAAAAACATTTGATGAAAAAAAACACCAAAAAATTAGCATCAAATAATTCCATAATTCTAAGTTCAACTCACTGAGTATTGATACTAGGAAATTGAAAAATGATTATTTTTATACCATAAGTCTTCTGAACTAGTTATTTAGTGAAGGAACTATTTTAAAGAATGCTTCACATCACTGAAATAAGTTAATTTGCTTTACTATTAATTTTTTCATTAATTCTGAAAATTTTACTTTTTTAACAAGTAAAGATGTACTGTCTTATTTATAATTTTATAATATACACAGTTGTCTACTAATCTTAATTCGAGCATGTGCCTAGTTTGGTAGTTGAAAAGCATGCAAATACTTTGTACAAAAAAAAATTACATGAATTAAGAAAAATTAAAAATACATTTCATTTGAAAGAAGCGGTCGAACACCTTCGTTAACTCGTGCTTAGTTTACTAGTGTTCCTTGTAATGCCTGGGGTAAAATACCTAACGCGGAATCTACGTCGGCTGATATTATTTTCGTAATAACTTACTTATTTTTTTGTAAATTAAACCGTATTACCAAATAATCTTAATTTTAATATTATATTTTATTTAAAATATCGTTTAATCAATCAGTTTAATCTTTATTTCTTATATGGTTTCTATAATAATATACATTTTTAAATTTTCGTTTTACCATAACATGTCATTTTCTACAAAATATTATTTTGTTAATTTCACATAAATCATGTACGACTACCATAATACAGGCACGAGCCTAGTATGGTAGTTGAGAAAATCAATAAAATTGTAATCTTTGAAAATTAATTAAAAATGTTTATTTTTATCATTAAAAAATTATATAATAAGGAAGTTGAGTGAAAAATATTTTGACTTATAAAAAATATGTTCATGTAGATCAAAAAATATCGATTCTAAATATATAAATATATTTCTATATTATTATTCTTACAATTAGTTAAACGTTCTTGAAAAAGCATTCAATAGCAATATACTGTATACGCTCCACGATTGGTCGAAAGAATTCTGTCGTCACATGTGTCGTGACTTGTACGTACAACGGAACACCTATGGTGCATCTCTTTCTATTACATGAGAGATGGTCGATTTAGATGAGAGAGGTGTATAGGCCAAAGGTTTATTTGGGTTTGTCAAATATATGTACGTATTTGTTATTATTATTATATGAAATGGATTTCTAAAGATACATATTCGTATAGTGCTTTATAATAATATGTTGTTTATTGCATAACTTAGATGTTTTTATTATTATACATGTCACAAAGCATGTGATACACTTCAGGCCGCCGGCCGCTCAGAAAAGTCTCACAGTGAACTGGGCTGTAAACCGTTATTTTACTTTTGGTCTTTACTTTTCTGCGCGGTGGTCCTGAATTCGCGCGGGGAACGTCAACAAGTAGCGACGGCGATACCGTACAAGTACCGTATCGGGCGTGAAAAGCAAATATTCTAACTTAAAATATTAATTTAACTATGAAATCTTAATCAATTTTCTTTTTTTTTTAATAACATCAATTATAATAGACGGTTAACATTGGTAAAAAAATTACTGGAATTCCTTGTTGAAGAATTAAATTTTTTTCCATACATAATGCTTAAGCGACGTGGTTTTCACAGTTCTAATGACGTCACACTACACCCCGCCTGTTACCGCTCGGATTCCGCTCGTTTTGGCGGGCTTAATAAAATTTAAACTTTGAGAATTAATTTAACTATGAAAACAAACTTTAAAAAAAAAAAAAAAAATACCAGTATTTAAGTTTGAATGCGAACATTGATAAAAAAAAATAAAAAAAATGGACTCAACTTCCTTATTATAAATTCAATGTAGTTTTATTATATTTTCCATAAAAAAGCGTTCTTCACCAAAAAATACATTATAATGTGAGGATTTCTTCTAAATAAATACTACAACTGTTTAAAATTGGAATTATAAAATTTGACATGGAATTTTGCGACCAACTTTTTCACAGATAAAATAAAACATATTTGCAATTTGCAATTTCAATGGAGCCTGCTCCAAGGAGCTAGCAGCATTGATTCCTGATGCACCGGTGCACGTGCGCGAAACTCGACGGACACGAACTAAACACCCGTTCACGGTTGATGTTGGCTTCATGAGAACGGGCCGTTTTTACGACTCGTTTTTGTGTAAGTCGGCTCGTATGTGGAACGAGCTACCGGCATCTGTTTTTCCTCCCTCCTATAATCCGAGCCTCTTCAAGGCCCGCATTAACAAATCCCTTCCTACAGCCCCTACCTTACTCCGCCTCACAACGCCGCCCAACCGGGTGGTGACATAGTTCCCCTGTCTGTGCACTGCACAGGCAGGGACACTCTTGTGAGGTGTCACATAAAAAAATAAAAAATAATAAAAAAAAAGTGACGAAACGACAAGCTAGAATAATATTAAGCAACATTATTTCTTTGCCAAAGCGAATGAAATGTTTTTTTAGTAAAATAGAGCAAGTTCGGTGAACTACAAGCAAATCCATCGTAGGTTTCTTAGCACAATAGAGGTTAATAATGTAATAATGATATTATTTCATTTATATCGTCCTTAAATCCAAATTAAAAGCTATGAAAATAGCGTACTTGTAAGTATAAAAGATTTTATTTTACGGTTGGCATTTTTAGTTTTTGTACACTGGTACACCCCTGATAATCGCTACCAACAACCATCCACTAGAATACTAGAAAACTACGAGATGTAGATATTGGCTCCTTTAGAACGGAACAAACGACTCGAGCAATACTGTTGAAAGTTTAAAATTTATTTGTCTCGTTATCCCTTGTCTGAACTCTTATGCCCACAGTAAAATACGGGAATAAAATCATAAGTAACCGGATAAAATAGAACAGTGACAAAATAGAATATGATAAAATAATGTATCATGTTGACGCAACTGCATGCATCTCCCTTTAACATATGTTCCTGCTTAACTCCACCCAAATATATTCGTTACCCAATTTCCTGTCCATGTCTGACAGTGTTGTGTACATACCTACATCAGTAACATTGCACAAATTTATTATACATTACCAGTATATTAAGAAAACTCAAACAGTGAACATGTTGCCTCGGTGCGTTTAATTCGAGTCTATTACGGAAGATTTTGCAGTGATCACTCCAGTGTCCCTCAAGGCCATAATATAACAATACATACACCAAAGACCAGGGGTAAGTCATAATCCCTTTCCGATTCTAACTGTTAACCACAGACTGCCAATAGCTGTGTAATATATTTATTACAGTCCACAGTAAAACCACAAAGTTATTCGCGTACAATATTTGCGACTCCATATCAGGTGAGGTCAGTTTGGGTTTGATTAAATTTGATTAGGTGTACTGTTTTCCTTCACTTTTCTACCTGGTATTATATTATGTTTTGTCGTGAAACCAAAATCATAATATCCTTCCATAGGGGATGAAGTTGGGTCGTAATTTTCCTGCCTTTTGTCCTGTTGTAACTATCTCCTGGTTTATTAAGTTCGACTTGTTTAATGTTCTCTTTTCGGCGTGATATTTTTTTCGCCTTTCGAAAGCACTAACAAAATTTATTGCGTATTATCATGTAACAATGGGAAAATGTATTCTAGGGTTTTATATTTATGGCATTTTTAAAGGTTTCGTGACTAGGAAGCTGTTTTAAGTGTTGTTAAATCTAGAATTTACGTTATATTAATCACAAAGGGTAAATTAGTAACTGCGTATAAAAAAAATTAACTACTTTTTACCTAGTTTGCAGAAATACATACCTATCTTCCATGAGATAACATATTTGTTATAGCTGTAATTTATGTCACGGATATACCTTTGGTCTAACTTCGGAGGATGGTTCATGAAAATCTAAAGATAAATGTTGTTTGTTTATCATTTTCCTAAATAAAATGGTGTGATGTCTCTATGCTTTGCTTCATATATTACCTTACACGGAGAAAACTTACTGATATAAAATATTCCTAATTTTTTTAAAGAATCATTTCAAGTTATTCGTAATCCGGTTAAAAGCGGACTTGCAGGCCTTTCCTAATAAACTTTCAGTAAAACACGAATATATTGTCGCGACATCGGAACACCCGTTCATGAAAATTCTAATAACTTCGAACTTCGTCATTGCATATTATCAGGAAAAACGTACGTGCATGAACACATGTTCTGATATATTATAAATGTACTAAAAGTTTATTAGGAAACAGTCTACAATCCCGTTTTACCATGATGTTGATAAATCTGCAATACTCATTTTTCTCACAGAAGTAAATAAAAGGTAAAACTTGGCTAGTTTATATATTAACTAACTAACCATCACGCCGTTTCATCGCAGGGGTAGGCAGAGAGGTTGGACCGCTAAACATTCATAGATCGTCTCATACATACTCTTCTATTATTCTGACGCTTAACATGGCCCGACTCGAGTATCATGTCGTCCTCGAGCGTCCCTGACTTCTGCTACCATTCACATTTGCATCGTATATTCTCCTTACACTCCTTTCTTCGCTCATTCGCTCTACATGATCAAACCATCTAAGCGTCACTTTCTTGATCTTACTCATTACACTTACATCAGCCTTACACTCTTTGCGTATCTCCACATTTCTCACACGATCGTACATGGTTTTACCACACATACGCCTCAGGGATCTCATTTCTACTGCTTTCAGTCTAAAAAATATATATATTAATCTTTCGGCTCACCAAACATTTCGTGATGTTTTTTATCGTTCATAATAATCACTCCCTGAAATCATTCCCGGTATGATACAGTACAATGTGTTATTTCTATAAAACTTCTTCTAAAATAAGACTTTTTGATTGTGTATTATTGAAGTACCTAACTTTCGTTTACCAACGGTCTACATTATTCCACCGCCAAACTTGTCCATTATTGTTTGAACACTGAATTTCAAATGACAACATTCAAACAACTCAAGTTCCGCTGGGCAGTTCCCCTTTCAAGTTTAAAACTTTGTTGCAGAAGTTCTGGGTGTCCTGCAGGGATTTTAATTGAATATCTGAAGAACAACAGGCTGAAGGCTTTATAATTCCTCTATTACCGACGCGCTCCTGAAAGGAATTCATGAAGCCGGAAACCAAAGTACAGCCTTGTAACTTGACGGTGCCACCTTAATGTAACAATATACTAACAGAAACACTGTGCGAACAAGATACTGGGTGTGGGTACAGACTTGCGAAGTTAAGTTTTGGTTTCGGATAACTCAGAGCTCGGATTCAACCGGAACGCAACTCCAGCTTGTGAAATCCTCATGCCGTATCGCACCGCTTCGTGACTTCAGTCACTTAAGTAGTTATTGTCACAAAAGGTCATAAATCTACTAGCGATATAAGCATTCCGGTTGGTATAATAATCAATATCAAACGCTGATGTGACTTATGCAAAAAATATCAAGTACATTATATAACCTCAACAAGTGAAAAAAGGATGGCTTTACGCAATTGGAATATAACAATAATAATAGTATCATGGCATTTATATAGCTCAGTTTAGTGTCATTTCACTTCAAGTGCGCTATACTAGCATTGGTGGTCATGTTCTTAAAATTATTACTGCAGTGTGCCTTACCCAATTCAGATCTAATATTATAACAGTAGGACACTCTTAAAGGGTGAAAGCCAGAAATAGTAGAAAAAAAATAACAGTAGGACAGGACAAAACAAGATCATTAAAACTAAAACGTAATATAAGACAGGAGGCCGTTTGTGCTCAGAAATTAGAAACTTCTGGACAGACATTTTAAAAAGGTACAATAAGAAGGCAACCGAAACTAAACAATTACCAGAAGTTTTAGAATATGGCTTATTATAAAATATTGAAAAGAAGTTAAGATTTAATACTTAGCTCTGATACAAATATTGTTGTTTAAAGTTGCAATTCAATTTACTAGCCAAAATATTAGCACACCCCTTAGTTATACTGCCATAAATCAAAAATCGGGTAATTTGTGCATAAATGCAATTCTTGATATTAGGTATACCTTACAAATATAATAGATTTGAAACTTACATACGTAGAAAAATTACTATTGCTGATTTATTAAAATATGATTTTAGTAAATAATTTTTTGTACAATCCTAATATATTGGAACACGTGTTCATGCACCAGTAATTGTCCTGATAATATGCAATGACGAAATATGAAAATATTAAAATGTTATGAACATGTGTTCCGTTTTATTAAAACATAATCATGTTTTAAATTTAATAGGAAACATATAAATTCATTAGTTAAAGGCTTGGAATCCCATTTTTAACCGGATTGCGAATAATTTGAAGAGATTCTTAGTATTAATATTTTATATCAGTAAGTTTTCTCCGCGCTTAAATACTGGCTACCAACAAATTATTTGCCATTGTTTAATTTCTGTCATGCTGTCATAATTCAACTATTTAGAACTAGATAATACTATTAATACCCTGACTCTCAAATGATTACACGCATCAAAATCTAGATTCTTGTTTCATATATCATCAAAATCTAGATTCTTGTTTTATATATCATCAAAATCTAGATTCTTGTTTTATATATCATCAAAATCTAGATTCTTGTTTTATATTTCATCAAAATCTAGATTCTTGTTTTATATATCATCAAAATCTAGATTCTTGTTTTATATATCATCAAAATCTAGATTCTTGTTTTATATATCATCAAAATCTAGATTCTTGTTTTACATATCATCAAAATCTAGATTCTTGTTTTATATATCATCAAAATCTAGATTCTAGTTTTATATATCATCAAAATCTAGATTCTTGTTTTATATATCATCAAAATCTAGATTCTAGTTTTATATATCATCAAAATTTAGATTCTTGTTTTATATATCATCAAAATCTAGATTCTAGTTTTATATATCATCAAAATTTAGATTCTTGTTTTATATATCATCAAAATCTAGATTCTAGTTTTATATATCATCAAAATTTAGATTCTTGTTTTATATATCATCAAAATCTAGATTCTAGTTTTATATATCATCAAAATTTAGATTCTTGTTTTATACCTATATCATCAAAATCTAGATTCTTGTTTTATATATCATCATAATCCCAGCTTTGTCATTTTATATGAAAGCCTGCGTTTTAGTGCAATTATCGTTGTAAGATAACTGTTACAAAGGGCATTATATGATTCCGATGCGATCTGAACTCTCAACTATCAAAGCCTCCTTACCAATGATCTCGTATTCGGTAGCTTGCTTCACGGTCTTCTGTTCTTCCGATAATTCTACCTGATATCACCTCCATTAGAAACCACTTGTTGTTTTGTGAGATTTTCATTTAGATGAGAATTTTCCTGGATTCTCTTGTACCCCAGACAGGAATGGGAAGCAGGAAGTAGGTTCTGCAGAAGATAGTACAGAACAAAGAAAACAATACCGGAAGGAAGCCAGGGATTTCATTTTCCAAAGCAGGCTGCGCTGTGCACTTGCACCATTCGCTTTTGAATTATCCCGTCGTAGCCTTGAAAGCCTTTGCAAGCTTAAAGCATTAGATATTTTAATATACAGGGTGTTAAGGGACGTACTTGACTTACTTTAACCGGTTATTCCTCACATTATTTGAAGTAAAAAAATTAAATTAAATTTTGGTCTCTGGTGACATTTTTAATGTTTTTTTTTAAGGAACGTAGAAAACCAAAAAGTATTGGACAGCTAGGATCGTTGTGGTCAGTTGGATGGTTACTCGGCTGACTGACCAGAGACGACGTGTGGAAGTTTATTTTTTAATTGTATTAAAAAAATCATAATCCAAAAAATCACCGGAGACCAAAATTTCATTTTTTTATTAAAAATAATGTCAGGAATCAATTTTTAAAGTAAGTCAAGTATGTCTCTTCACACCCTGTATAGCTAAAGTTTTTATAAACCCACTTTTCTTTTAGTGTGTAGAACTGATACGAAGTACTTACTCGTGTACCTAAGAAATTTTGAATTACTTGCAACTTTTTATTGTTATATTTATTTATTATTCATTATCGCTTTGTCAGGCTTTTACAAGGAAACTTAACAAATTATATGTTTAAGTGTAACAGGATACATGGGTAATAGCATAACTATATAAAATAAATGTTCAAATATTAATACTATGATTGACATCAAATCCAAACAATATAACCAGATATTGTAAATAAAGAAAAACTTCAAATGTAAAGTAAGAATATATATTCGTATAAGCATACAATTATTCGTGTTTGTTGCAAACCAGTAAAACTGAAAACACGAAAATATTTTACTCGTAAGTTACATACTAATATTATAAAAGAGAACATTTAAAAAAGAAGAAAAATAATATCAGTTGTATCTATAGAACAAACTAATTAATAAGTAATTGCATTTACATTTCATAAGTACGAAAATTACACGAACATTAAACGGAAGCAAAGCCAAAACATTATGTACAGAGTAATCAAGAGTAATCATTGAAGTTTTATCTATATATTTAAACGTGACTAGTGAAAAAAAATAACAAACAGTAGTAGGGTAAATCGTACTACTAAATTAAAAATTAAATGTCAACGGAATAATAAACGAAATACGGTTGTGAAAGCATTGCCATCTGTGGCTCAACCAACAAACTAAAATACTTTAATAATTATATTTTTCACCTTCATAAAGTTCTTCAGAGATGTCGCTATCACTCTCACGAGGCGAAACACGAGAAAGTAATCATACAAAATTAATACTAAATCATTTCTATTAATATAAAATTGCACATTTTCATGGCTTATCTTTAACACTTTACAAAACTAATTTTTTAAAGTGATATATATTATTTATTCAAGCTTTGGTTGGCTTTTACACCTATTTGTACTAATATAGCAAGTCTACGGGGCCGACCCTGAAGTCCTGAAGCGAGTAAAATTTTGGCGCCCCTTGTCAAAGCCCTAGTAGAGGCCCAGGTAAATAATCACTGTAATTCGGATGATTTGTATCTTTATTTAAAACCATATAATATACGATGCAAATTTGAATGGTAGCAGAAGTCGGGGACGCCCGAAGAAGACATGGCACGACCAAGTGAATCAGATACTTGAGTCGGAACAAAGTAAGAGCAGAATAATAGAAGAGTATGTGTGAGACGATGTGTGAATGTGAATGAGGCAAGGCGTGTTTGCCAAGACCGAGTTGTTTGGCGGTCCGTCCTCTCTACCTACCCCTGCGGGGAAACGGTTAGTTAGTTAGTTAATGGTTAGTTAGTTAGTTAAAAAAAACACTTCTTTAAAATTAGATATAGGTAAGATTAGAAAATTAATTAAAATAAGCAATCTGCGTAAAATACCTAATAAATTATGAAATGAAATATAAAATTAAAATAGAGATTGAAGGAAAAAACGCTTATAGTGGTAAACTTGTACATTTCAGAAAAATATTTATGAAGAATAATTCGGAATCTCTAAATATGTCGACAACATTCATAATTTTATTGCCATCATTTTGCTGTCGATTTATCGGTGTGTAAGCCTCTTGGTTTGTTTTGGAATTGAAGCGAACGAATTAACTTTTAATTCATCTGTGGTTAACTTCTAGATTTGAATATAAAGCGTGGTGTTTGCTCTTTCGAATCATATTTCTCACCATGTTAGTAAGGTAAACACAACGATTCCAATGAGACCATATGAGTTGTTCCCAAAAGCGAACAAATTTGCCTAAAAGGTTAATGAAACAAATACAATGTCGCTTTATTTCATTGTTTCCCTTTCATTGCATAATGTATGATTTCTAAACGTTAATTGAATTATTATTTACCCGTTTTATCGAACTAATTGATTGCCTACCTACCTATTTTTAACAAAATGCTGCCTTAGCTGATCTAGTTTTATGTTCCCGGGGTAGAATATATTTGCATAGGAATGCTACTGAGTAGAAATTCTATTCGCAATACAAATGCTCAAATATATGATTTGCGACTGGAATTTTGAACGTCAAACACGCCAATTCTCTTATTATGTTCTCATCCTTCAAAGTAACAAAGATAGACCTTAACCCTACAGGGATTTAATCAAAGTTGACCAAAACAATGAACGAAATATATATGCATATTTTTTTTAATATTATGTACTAAGTCAAATGCGTATTCCACCTTATCGGGTGTTCCTCAAGGCACCTACTTTGGTCTCTTGTAAAACATTAACAATTAATTATGATTATTTCTATATTCCAAAGATCTCCAATATTGATTGTACTCATTGGAAATCATCTTCTTCCTTAGATTCTACCTGAGGAGGTCCACAACCGGCAGTCCCGTGTGGGTGGTGTTCCTGGAGGGCGGGTGGTACTGCCATGACCGCGCCTCCTGCAGGTCCCGATGGCTGAGGCTGCGCCATCTCATGACCAGTTCCCACTGGCCCGAGTCCAGAGATGGTATGTGTGCTTATCATAAATAAAAAAAATATTGGAAATTTATTTGAACAAAATATAAACATGATTGATAACAGAGTAATAATTCAAATGCATAATATATATTGATATTAAACGGACTAAATGATTTTTTCTTTTCTATTCTTCTTCTTTCTGTTTTCTTCTGTCTATTTCTCTACGATGTTTGCACCTTATATTATGATATACCTCTGCATATGTTTCCATTTATTTGTTATTCACTTAACTATAAGCATCACTTTGTGCTTAATACAATATTCTTTTATGTAGCGCAATTGATTTTTATTTGAAATTTTGCATTCTACTTTTATGATTTCGATAGCTTGACTAATTTTACTAACCGACTTCACCAAAAATGTTGACATTTAATATAATATTTCTAATCACACGATGGATATTTCAATCAACTGCAAATCAGCGTAAATATCATCTAGCTCACGGCTTGAGAGAATAAAGTTTTTTCTACATTATAGATTTATTAAACAAGGCTTATGGAAATATTCATCATTTCTTCATTGACATTTTGGCAGATATTGGTTTACCTACATAAGCGCCCTAAAACTCTTGCAGTTAAATATTTTTTTAACTCAAACATATTTTATTTCTGCAGTGAATGGCATTCTATCCGCCAACCCCACGGAGAACCCCTACTGGCATGAGGCTAACCATGTCTCCATACCATATTGCAGCAGCGACTCCTGGTCTGGTACGGCATCATCTAACTCCGCCAGGGATTCCTTTCATTTTATGGGGAAACTGATCGTCAATCAGGTAAATTTGTTCTTCATTCCAACCAATATATGCCTAATCGTATGCATCCATTCCTAAAACATATTATAAATCTTACGGCTTTAAAAAAGTAATATTCTTCAAATGTCCACATTACTTTTTTAAACTTTTTTTCTTGATTCCGAACCCCTGTATTCTCATTAGAACTAAAAGTGGGTACACCTAATGAAACTTTGGATTAGTTTTAGTAGTTGGTGTGCAACATATTTTACCCAAGTACAATTTGAAAAACTTGCCTTGACGGTTTTTAAAGTCAATAACAGAGTTGCATTATTTTCTATTTATTTCTTTTTTAGTTTCTAACAGGGCATAAGTATAGTATAGGTAAATTAAGAAACTACATACTTCTCTCCCCAAATCTATTCTAATAAAGTTTTTTTACGTTTTTACAATTATGTCGACAGAAGAAAACTTTTAAACAATGTGAAGACCTGTGTACTGTGCAGGTGCACTGCTCAGCATTCTAGTATCATAAAAGTTCACGGAAACAAATAGAAAACTCCTTTTCAATAGATTTTCTTCAATGTATGGCGTTTTTGTCTTTCTTTTCGCGTTGATTCCCCATACTCGCTGAAATAACCATCTCCTGGGGCGCCATAAGCAGCAATGAAAGCCTTAATGGCTGTGCTATTAGGGGTGTAATTGGCTCATCACCATTTAATTCAGATGCTATCGTAGTCTTCTCGCTTGGAGTCTGAATGGGACCAGCTAAGGCAGAATCTACTTATGTATTGAATGGGTAGACGTTAGAGGAAGTTACCCATTGCGAGTAGCCCAAATGTGTCTTGAAGCTAGAATATTTTTCTACTGCAACACAATGAAAAACAAATATTTAATCTCAGGGTACGTAGTAGAACTACACGTTTAAGGAGTTTTCCTGGAAGAAACCTGTGTAAAAAATGTAATCACTATTGCTTTGTCAACAATGTTGATGAGCGTAAAAAAACAGTTTTTTTTATTATTTTTGTGGACCGAATAATTTTCTCAAATATATAATGAATCTGCTGTGTAAAATAATTTTTTAAATTATTGTTTCACTAAGAATTAAGTTAATTAACATGTAAAATGTAAGCGAAAATACACAGAGAAAATTTACTGATATAAATTATTGATAATTATTCGTATTCTTGCTAAAAACGGGATTGCAAGAATTTAACGAAAGAATTGATAGATTTCCTTTCAGTAAAACACGATTTTTATCGCGATGTCGGAACACATGTTCATAAGAATTATAATATTTTCGCATATCGTCATTGTATATTATTAGAACCAACCAACGTAGCTGCACGAACATGTGTTTCGATGTATTATGAAAGTACTAAAAGTTTATCAGGAAGTGGCCTGGTATCATGTTTTTAACACGATTTTAATAAATCAGCAATACTATTTTTTTCTCCGTGGACAATTAAAAAAGGAGAAAAGAAACATGTAATATATATAATATACCTGAGTAAAGTAATAAGAACCAACTGAAACAAAAAAATATTACTGGGTTATTTCTACTGACTACTGCAGACTACCATTTAGGAATACATATTATATACGTACTAAACTAATTTATTTTTATTCCAGGTAATTCGTGATTTGGTCCCCCTCGGTGTCCAAAACTCTTCATGGTTAATCCTTGCCGGGAGCAGTGCTGGCGGTACGGGAGTAATGCTGAACCTCGACCCTGTTCAGAGACTGCTGCGGGAAGAGCTTGGACTCAAGAAGGTAGCTGTAAGAGGCATATCAGACTCTGGATGGTTCTTGGACCGGACTCCTTACAGGTATTTAGTTGAAACTCTTTAAATATAATAACTCCAAAGGCTTCTCGTATTCGTGCGAACATTAAACGACTGTGTCAAGAGGCATTTTCATCTCGTTAACTAACAAAAATTTTTTTTTAGCCCTACCACCCTGCCAGCAGTGGACGCCATCAAGAAGGGCTATGCTCTATGGCAAGGATCTTTGCCTAAGCGATGTGTGGATATTTATCCTCAAGAACCATGGAGGTGTTATTTTGGATACAGGTTGTATCCTACAATAAGAGGTACTTATCAAATTCTATTTCGTTGCCTTCCAACTATACTTTTGCATCAACATAATATGAAATATTTTTTGGTTGTGAAAGGATCGTGTTCACCGCAAGTATTAAGAAGCACATTTTTTTCCAGCTCCTCTCTTTGTATTCCAATGGCTATTCGATGAGGCCCAAATGACAGCTGACAATGTGGGTGCTCCTGTAACTCCCCAGCAGTGGGACTATATCCACAGTATGGGCCGAGCTTTGAGAGCATCATTTGCCAATGTATCTGCCGTATTTGCCCCATCGTGCGTTTCACACTCCGTTCTCACAAAAAAAGACTGGCTTCAAGTCAAAATTGACGATGTCTCTGTCGCAAGAGCACTACGCTGTTGGGAACTCTCTACGATGAAGAAGCCGTCCAGGTAACTATCAATTTAACGCATCCTTAATTGAACATAAGCGATATGGGTGCATTTAAATAATCCCATGAGTGTAAGAAAAACTCCTAACAATGCTTTCTTGTTTCAGGAATCATACCATGAGACCAGCCAGAAAACTGGTGAGATCTGGTATAAATGGCGAAGGGGATGAAAAGAAAGACGTTGAAAGACAGGGAGAAAGAACACACAATAGAAGACGCAAAAGGAAGAAAAACCTCCATGAAAGAACCAATACTGACGGTAATAGAAGGCGGCATGGTGGAAATGGTAAATTGAAAAATATTTTGAACTACCTTTAAATATATGATTGTTTTTTGCAGAGGAGCTAATACTTTTTATTTTTCTTACAGAAGAAGTTTCTAGACTTCTGCCATACGAATTTAAGAAACAGCAAACCAACAACAGGCCTCATTCCAACAAAAATCAACGAATAAATGAAAAACGTAAACGAATCCAAAACAAAAGAAGAAATAATAATCTGAGCAGCAATGGCAGAAGCAACAACAGACCCAACAACTTAAAAGGCACAAATCGTGGAAACCTCAATATTGCTAATTTACCCAACTGTTCGAGAAGTCATAATCAAAGATTATACCCAAATAATAGAAAGCCCAGGTGTGACCCTTTCAGGAATGAGAGGCGACATAGCAAAAACAGGAACATATCAGGAGGGAAACGTTTCAAAAACCAATCACATTCCAACGGTACATCAGCTAAAGAGGACAGAAGTCACGCTGCTTTTCATAACACGGAAGGTGATATGTCTCGTCAATTGGAACGGCAGCTCAGACCACAGAGGTCTCTATTAAAGTAAGTCAAAATTTGGGCGCAAAATTTCATCATCAGGCTTATCTCTTGTTTTGATGGAAACGAAAATATTTATTTATAGTGTCGTCTCGATATAATACAAACAATGATCTAATTACGTAATCAGTGCACGTCATAAAAAACCGAATCAATAATGAAATTAATGCAAATGGATTTCATTCTTAATGTTTTACAATGTATTTCGATAAGATAAGATAGGGTTTTTGTGCACCTTTAAAGAAGTATTGTTTGTTATTGCGATTTTTCTAATTAACTCCAATCTCTTGCTTAAGTCCTTAAGCCAAACGAGATTTTAATGTGATATTTATAACAACCGTTTTAAATTCATGACTT
Organism: Hesperophylax consimilis; assembly: GCF_061612785.1. Lineage (NCBI taxonomy): Eukaryota > Metazoa > Arthropoda > Insecta > Trichoptera > Limnephilidae > Hesperophylax > Hesperophylax consimilis. The sequence continues at coordinate 9,715,565 of NC_142846.1, forward strand.
TTCCTAATTGTTTTATTTTATTTTTTATTCTAGGAACTCTGAAAGTTGTGAACATCGTCACATAGAGCGTTGCAGTTGGCCCCAATGTAGTCACTCATGTCCTCGACTCCTGGATCCCTACACAGGAGAAGAAGTTAACTTCATCGACATGCTGAAGAGCTTTGGACTTCGTATGGACAGCGTTGCGCAAGCTCTGGGAGTTGACCTTCACACCTTGAACAATATGGAGCACACAGAGCTATTGGATTTGCTGACTCAACAGATCAATTAGCTTTATAATTTGAGGAAATCATTTCAAGCTCCTGCTTGCAATCAAAGAAGTAGAATTTTAGCGCGTGTCCAATTGGTCATCAAAAATAACCTTATATTTGAAAATAAATTTCCATCTTGACTGATACTAATTTATGTTTCCGAAAAATCAATAAAATTGCTAATAATTGCACCACTAAATTTGTTTACTGAAATCTTTCAAAGCCTGAAATCCTGCAGCGTTTGTTATATTTTCTTTTGTAAAAAATATAACAAAATGCCAACACAACTTTCAATCAACTTTATAGTATAGAGTTAGACTAAGGACGGGTTGTTTCGGAGAATTTGAACAATTCATCAAATTTCAACGTTCATTTTCGGGTTCTGTGAAAGTCCTATTCAAGTTCTGTTACTATATGATTGTAGGCTAGTTGCTTGACAAAACTGAAATAAAAACAGAACTTGAAAAAATCTTTCACAGAACTTGAAAATGAGCGTTGAAATTTGATGAATTATTCAAATTCTCCGAAACAACCGGTCCTTAAAGTTACATAATTTTCAAACTTCACAATCACTCACAAATTTGTAATAATCAAAGTAATGATTCTGTAATTGATTTCCAGTAATTAATTCTTTCTGAGAATTTATTAGCATGTAAGATGATAAACATTAATAATTAGTATTTTGTATTTTAATAAAATCAGCTTTAACATAACCTAAGAACCCGTGAAAATACAAAAAACACAAATGAAATAATAATATATTTTATTGAAAAATAAAAGCATGTTTGTGGCACAAATTATTTCTAAATAGTTTGCCTAAAACTTGTTCAATAATTCTAGAATTTCGTACCAGGAAAGCCAATAATTATGTACAGGTCCTCGAGCAAGATTCGCTTTATTATCTTATGTTATTTTGTTTAGATTAACTAGTCCAATTATTATTTTGAAGCACTTCATTTTAGTTCGATATGGTTTAGTTTACTGTCCAAAGCGATTCAATGAGATTATATTTTTTTAAATTTTGTAAAATAAACGAAGATTTATTTTAATATTTTTAAGTCATCATAAGGGGGTATTTCATCATCCTCTTAATAGATTATCCTTAGAAAATGTATATTTTCGATTTATTTATTTATTAGCTGACATGTACCCGGCGTTGATCGACTTTTTTTAAATATCGATAAATATAATATCCATGTATTATATATATATAAAAACTTTCCGAAAGAAATTCTCTAAATAATGGTAAAAACCCTTTCAAGCTCCGTTGCATAGTTTAGAAGAACTAAGCACACAAACAGACAGACGCGGATGGTGACTTTGTTTTATACTATTTAGAGAAACCAATGTATTGCCAAGATTATGAATTTACTAAAAATTTATCAGGAAACGGCCTGACATCCCGTTTGTCGTTAATTATGATCTGGGATTGTAATGTATGGCCAAGATCACTCTTAATGGGTGAAAGCCAATATAAAGAATAAAAATAAATAAAAAATGATCTGGGATGTTCCGGGATGTTCCAGACAATTCCCGAACGTTCCAGACTATTTCCGAACGTTCCAGAATGTTCCGGGATGTTCTAGAATGTTGTGGAATGCTCTCGAATACTCTCGAATGTTCTGGACTCTTCTAGAATTTTCTAGAGGGTGATACTTTTAGCACTTATATCAAAAGCATGCCCTTTGGGTAAAAATGGGAATCTTCTTCATGGATGGGGGATAGAGGGCTACCACATCACATAACTCCCTTGATCGTACCGGGACCCGTTTCTGATTTTTAGCGGCACGCACATTGTACACTTACTTTTAAATTAACTACATAAGTAAGTGTTTTTTACACTTACTTTTACACATTGTACACTTACTTTTAAGGTAACTACTTAAATAAGTGCTTTTTAAAGAAAAGGTTAGCCGAGTTTTCTACCCATTTTGAGTATTTATCTGTTTTATACGTTATCGTATAGATAAGCTATCGAGATAATAGTGAAATACCCCTTAAGTCTCTTACTTCAAACCAAAGCGATGGTTTCTTATACCTCGTAGGTACAAATATACACATTTTGTTTGTGAACAATTTTATTCAACAATGTACAATAATCAATTACTTAACCTCCAGTTAATGACTCGGGCGTGTCGAAACAGATAGCGAATTAATTTAATTAAAATAAGCCTATTGTAAATTAAAACTACTCAAAAACAAAATGTCAAGAAATTGTTACATATTTATTGCCCAAGAAATACAAAAAACGAAATTTGTTTTATACAATGGCAGAAATTATGTATCACACAAGTTTTACTAAAGCCTACTGCTATGTTTAAAATATGAACCAGTGAATAATTTATTGTGTAATAGTGTTAAATTTTTCATTATTTAAGTATTATTTAGTGTACCTAGTATTTATTATAATTGTTTTTTTTTTAGTCTATAATGTTTATAACATTATAAGGTTCATGTAAACCAAAACCCTATTCGATTGCAGTGTATATTTATTCAAATATTAATTTAAGTAAAAGACAAAACAAACTACCTCATCCTATGTTTATTAAAATAAGTAGTAGTTAGAAAATATATTTAAGTTTTTTTAATAATTGCAAATTCACTGTGTGGCGTCATATTTTTAATTTTGTACACAACTATTTAATCAAAATAATCTACATGTTTTTTAATGGTTTGTCAAATTTGGCATTTAACGGGAACCTTTCAATTGTCAAAAAAAAACAAAATGGCGCTGATTCGCTATTGGATAATAATTTTACCTTTGAATTTATATGCGTAACAACCGGGCCTTATATGTCTTCCTAACGACACTAATATTAAAAATTAAGTACAAAGGAAAATCATGGTAAAGTTTTAATTTGAAACTATTTTCATTTATGTTGTATTTTATCACTATAAACGAGTTTTAGCTCTTGACGTAAATTGAAAAATGCCAATCAGATGCTAAATAAATGCTTGTAAATAAAAACCTTAGCTTAATAATAATATATATGTTTAGCCGTTACAAAATTCATTAAGAAAATTTAAGTAACACATATTTTTACTTCAAAATTCAAGCATAATAAGAATTCCAGAAAAACTATTGGATTCTTAAATTTTCTGTTCTTTTTTTGAAACCATTTTTGGAAAAACATTCTGGGATTGTTTTAACGGTTAAAACGATTAGCTTTATGTTTTCGTGATTAATTACTTTAATTAAAAAATGTGTTCATCTTATCTGTATTAATTGAAAGACAATACTTGAGTACCTGAACATTTAACAAAAAAATATTTTTTGCAATTAATGTTATTTTAATGCCCAACAGCTCTTTGAAAATCAACAATAATTTTTAAAAATATATATTTTATAATTATTCTGGATCGTTAGAAATATTTATTACAACACTTATTTGATATCAAATATTTTGGCTTTATTGACGGTCAAAATTTGGATTTAAAAATTAAATGCATTTTCATTTGATAATTGATTTAAGAGCCTGAAATTTAAACAAAAAATACTTTATTAATTTTATGAAAGTATAATTTGTAATTTGAATTAAGAAATGTTGGTGATTTAGTGCCACGATGATTCACGATTATTTAATCAAAATTATTAGTGAAGTGTTTGAATATTTAAAATGAGATTAACACTGTCAATGGTTGTACTTAATAAAATATTTATAATACTTTGTAAGATTTTCATTCCAACCTTTTAAAAGTGATGCAGTAAAAGAGCTCTAACTGGTTAGAGAATTAGTTGACAATAAGCAATGGAGCGATACACATCTGAAGAAAGCGGAATTATTGTTACTGCTTATTTGACCAATTTCCAGTATGTTTTTTTAACGCGGGTAGGGCTAAAGGTCAATTCACTTTATGTTATAAAGTGAATTGGGCTGCCATTTAGTCAAAAAAATTTAAAAATTGGCTCTGGTGGTATATGGTATATGGTGCAGGACGACAAGGAAAACGACGACAAAATTCACGCGATAAAACGACAGATCGGAAATTGGTCAAATGAGCATTAACAATATTTCCACGTTCTTCAGTTTTGTATCGCCCCATTGCTTATTGTCAACTAATTCTCTATGTCTCCACAAATGTTTGTCAACATTAATGTCAAAACAACATTGGCAAAAATTGTAGCAGATTCACATTATTACATTATGTTTGTTAGATGGATATTTTGACCTCCAATCCAAAATGATGTATTATATGGGAAAGGTCGGCCAGCCGTTTCTCTTAAGGCTGGCCGCATACATACGTTTTCCGTATTCGATTTACGAATTCGTTTTCCGTATTCGGAATTCCGTGAGACTAGCGCAAACGTTCGTTTTTCTTCATTCGGAATGTATAAACGTCAGAACGAGTGTTGCCAACAAGGGCGATATGTCGCCATTTAGGCTACTCAGAGCGAGAATCGGTGCCGAAAAAATCCAAAAGGCGACTGGTCGCCAATTAAGCTACTTCAAAAACATCAATTTTAAACATTAAACATTTATTTTTCTGGGGACAAATTTTATATTTTCTTGAAATTCTCTAGCCACCCTCCCCATGAATTTTTTTTATTTTCTGGGGACAAATTTTATTTTTTTGAAATTCTCTAGCCACCCCCCCCCTCCCCCACGAATTTTTTTTTATTTTCACGTAAAAACATCAATTTTAAACATGTCACACCTAACAGCAAATTCGGCTACTTTACGCTACCTTATGTATGAGAAACGGCGATATTAGGTCAAGATCCGTTGGCAACACTGAATTACGAATGGAAATTTCCGTACGTTTGCGTCGGCACAAACAAACTGTATGCAATAGCTGCGTTCCACATGACGTCATTAGGTTTTTTCCATTCGTTTTCTCCGAACGCGCCGGCTGGCATTCGGAGTAAGGAATTTGTTCCGTTCGGAACTAAAACGAACGTGTGCGGCAGTTAATGTATTTTCTACTGATTCCGTGCATTCGGATGTCCGAATACGGAAAACGAATTCGGAAATCGAATACGAAAAACGTATGTATGCGGCCAGCCTAAACCAAACATTTTTGATTAAAAATGATTATTTTTGCATATCAGTAATTTTTAGTAATGATGTCACAGGGCTTATCTTGTCAGGTAGAAACCCTGACCCCCTGAAACCCGTAGAGTAAATTAACGCGATACAAGACTTGTAACTGTAATATCATCTTTTTACATAACGATACCCACAGATCTAAGATATTTTTAAAAAGTACCTTACCAAAAATTAACGTAAAACTGTTTTTATTTTATTTTTCTATGCCATGAATTGTTAACTTCCCGAAGCATTCAATTAAAAATATCTAAGATCCATTTTGTAGGTATGCTAGGGTAAATTCCACCGTAGGTCCATCCATACGCCGCGGCCGTGCATCGCATATTTTTATACACATCTTCATAAATAAACCACTCTCCACATCTTGTTCACTTACGTCGTTAAGATTCCGAATTTATTTCAGGGTATTGTGTCATCTTAACGGATGTAAATATCTCACTTAGCGAGCATAAAGAACAACTGATATACCGGCCCATAGGTATAACTTATCTTGGTTAGGAAACTAAACGCATCACAAAGTATCCCGTTTCAGATTGAGGTGACCATCTTTCAATGGAAAAAATAAAGCCATTAACTTTAATTTCATAACGTTTTAAAAATAGACTTTATAATCTGCGTTGTGCACATTATATTTGCATTTTGAGAAGAGTATATATTATAGAACACTGCGATAATTAGCAAGTCATTAATGCTCGCAGTGAAAAGCCATTAAGCTAAACGCCATTAGGTTAAACGCAACGTTTGTTTTATTCTACGTGTTCATAGATGGCGTTAGTTAATTTATTTCATTAAATACGCTTTTTGCAAGGTATTGCTTTACAATATTAAAACAAATTATTTGTTTGCAGTCGTAGATACGCACTGAATAAATAGTTTTGTTTCTTTAAAAACTAAATTCTTTTACAAATTCAATATTGTACCGAAATTCAATCCAATATTGTATTTGTATGACTTTCTTGAAAGAATTGAGTTTTTTAATGACAAAATTGTTTATTCATATTCATATTGCGTATGTACAGGCGCAATTTTTTTTCTAAATATTCTAAACCAACGCCTTGCAAAAAGCGTATTTTAATAAAAAATAAATTAATTAACGCCATCTATACACACGTAGAATATAACGAGCGTGGCATTTAACCTTAAGCGTATATTATTGTACATATTTAAAAAATAATGCATTTTGAAAAGATAAACTTTTAAACACACATTTTAAATCAAATTGAAAGAGTGTTTACTACAATAATTGATGTGCTGTAATAAAAATAAAATAATTAATTAATTATGATGTATGTTCTTCGTTGTTATCATGCTCTACTTATGTTTTTGTATTGATTTCTAGCCATCAATCTTCTTCTTTTAATGATAGACTTGTGGCAGATAAGTATTGAAGCGCTAATTCTTCGGATAAGTTACACGTATGTACCTAGCAAATGTACGAGGTTAGGCAGTGGCGTGCATGGTTATTTGACCAAGGGTCAGCTGTGGATTTTCACTGATTGATTGGGTTAAAAAAGCACCCATTTAGTTTAGTTTCATGAATATACGCATTCTGATCAAATCTATTTTTAATAAATTTGTCCCACAATGCTATCAAGGAAATAAAATAATTGTAAGTGGCTTTTAAATATCGTTATAATATAACAAACCAAGTGAATCCCCTACAAAAATATAACAAACCAAGCGAATTCCCTACAAAAATATAACAAATCAAGCGAATTCCCTACAAAATATAACAAACCAAGTGAATTCCCTACAAAAATATAAAAAATCAAGTGAATTCCCTACAAAAATATAACAAACAAAGTGAATTCCCTACAAAAATATTGTAGGGAATTATATTATTGGTATTATGGTATTTACTATTGGCTGGAACACATTGGTAGTGATTTCTGAAATCTGAGCTACATTGATATAAAATATTGCTAATTTATTGAGAATCTCTTCAAATCCGGTTAAGAGCGGGATTGCAGGCCTCGAATGAATTGATAAGTTCTAATATATTTGTTTAGTAAGTATGAATATATTATCACGATGTTGGAATACGTGTTAATAATATTTTCGCATATCGACATTATTTATTATCAAGGCAAATGTAGGCAAAAGGCAAATGTGTTCCGATATATCAGGAATTTACTAAAAGTCTATCAGGAAACGGCCTACAATCTCGTTTTTAACCGGATTACCAATAATTTAAAGAGATGCTTAACATATTAGCAATACTCATTTCACTCCGTGCGGACACTTGGACAGGTTGTTTTGAATATATTGAGACTGTATTGAGACATTACGTAATATGTACATATAACAATAAAACCTTACTGTAATACTGACACTGGTGTGCCCGAAACGATCTCAATTTTTCAAATCAATTAGAATCGATATTTAAAAACTTTATGTTGTTTTTCTTCCTAAAACAGAAGTTAAAATTAAGAAATTTTCATAAGTTTGATTTTCTCGAGGTATGTATGGCTTTAACCACTGCGGACTGTCGTGCGCCCCTGCAGCCGAGATATAAAGTTGGTAATACAATATTCTCTAATGCGAAAGCTTGTAATCAAGAGGGCAAGATAAAGATAATGAACTTATCGTCTTAGAATCATCAATCAATAAGTACTTAAGTGGGTACCTACTTTCATAAAATCAAAATGACCTTAAAATATGTTTTTTTTAAGTATGACTAGAAGTCATATAATATTTGTGGTGTCACGTTTAAATTACACAGGTGAACGAATTATTACACTGCCAGTACTTAACATTTTAAACTACTTAAGGTTAAACGCAACGCTCGTTGTATTCTACGTGTTCATAGATGGCGTTAATTAATTCATTGTATTAAAACACGCTTTTTGCAAGGTATTGCTTTACAATATTAAGACAAATCATTTGTTTGCGCCCGTATATACGCAATATGAATATGAATCAATAGTTTTGTTCGTTTAAAGACTTAATTCTTTCGAGAAAGGCACACAAATACAATATTTTACCGATGATTCAATCCAATATTGTATTTGTATGCCTTTCTCGGTAGAATTGAGTTTTTATATGGACAAAACTATTTATTCATATTCATATTGCGTATATGAGGGCGCAAACAAATAATTTGTCTTAATACTGTAAAGCAATACCTTGCAAAAGCGTATTTAAACAAAATTAATTAATTAACGCCATCTGTGAACACGTAGAATACAACGAGCGTTGCGTTTAACCTTAAATTACACCAACTGGAATAACACACGACAAAAAATATGTTGTACAATGGATTTCAATTTTGGATTGTTTAAGTGTGCTAAATAAACATGTTTACAATTGGAAAAAAAGCAAAAGTCAGCTTAGGTTAGGTAGATGGCCTTCGTATTTGAGTGGTTACGATTCTCGGCTACGAACCTGGAGGTCGCAGGTCGTGAGTTTAAATCCCGGCGAGCGTAAATCAATTTTATTAGATTTATTTGCGTTATTTAATTATTTATTTATTTATCTTCCTGAGTGGTAGATACTTTCAGTATCGCCCTGGTGTAAGACAATCATTCATAATCGAAACATTGCTTGAAATGGCTTATGCCGTGTTTGGTGTAGCCAGGTATTTCAACTTCCTCTCCCCCATCTCATTTCCCTCCCCACAATCTTCACCCTCACAACATACCCTGATTGGGGATGACAATCAAATACCCATGTGTTTTTATATACCTAACTAACTAACTAACCATCACGCAGTTTCCCCGCAGGGGTAGGCAGGACGAACAACTCGGTCTCGGCACACACTCCTTGCCTCATTCACATACATACATCGTCTCATACATACCAATGGCCCGACTTGAGTATCTGATTCACTTGATCGTGCCATGTCTTCCTCGGGCGTCCCCGACTTCTGCTACCATTCGCATTTGCATCATATATCCTGCTTACACTCCTTTCTTCGGTCATTCGCTCTATATGCCTATATTCATAATACACACATAGACGTCACATGTGGCAGGTAAAAACATTTTTCCCTTTTAAAACAGCGGCATCGTTGTACGTAAAAGCAACACGCGCTATTTTTTTATCTATACGCACAAATAGACTGAGTTACAGCAACGAATGGAGGGGTACAGCTAGTCTATATAAATAAAAATTTAAACCTCCGATAGTTTTTCACCGATTGCTTTTAAATTTCCGTCTTGAAATTTCTGTCATGAAATGTCTGACTGGCTCCAGATGGTTGGGAAGATGTTGGTACTCTTGTGCAGTACACACGAAAAAATGAATGTTAAAAAAGTTAGGTTAGGTTAGGTTTTATAAAATGGGTAATTTCGTACGTTTGTAATTCTGGCAGTGGGTATTGTTAGGTAGTCAATTACACCGATATTTCAATATGATATTCAAATCAATCAATTCTGGAATCCTTTTTAATAAATCGTAAATCGTAAATTTAAAAACTTGAAAGCACCTTCTATTTCATATTTTATTCAAAGTATATTTCATGATGTTAATAACTTGTCTAAAGGTAATTATGTGTGTTTCCATAAGTAAGGTGGTGGCGGTTGGGTAACTCACCTATTCACCTAGTAAGGAAATCACGGAAATGTTTTTTAACACGCAACAGTGTTATCTTCGACCAAGTAGTGTACGTATTTCTGATGCTGTATTGTGCAGTATATTGCGCAAACCAGAATATTATAATAAATCAATCAGTTTATTTACAATTATATTAACAGTGGCCGGATTAACTCTTTTTAACGGAGATCTAAAAAAAACTTTCAACGATTTTTTTTCTTCATATTTCTCATCCAAAAATCCATATAACTAGAGATGGCAAAATTTAGCATTAATTTTCAGATTTATTAGCATTAAAAATTGGAAATTTAGCGTTTTATAGCATTTTGAGGCATAATTTAGCGTTTTGTAGCAAAATAGAAAAAAATGTATTTCCTGAATGTTTTTAGCGCATATTTTAAGTATTTTTTGTAAAATATATGTTTACCTTCATTTGCAAGTATTTCCATGTGAAAGATTATAAATAATTAATTTTAATATTAAATTAATAAGGAAGGAAACTGTACGGGTCGAACAAAAACACAACAAATGCAGATTGCGATTAACATCAATAGGCGTATTTATTTCGCACAATTTGTGTAATGTCAAAAAGCAATTTTAGCCTACAGTACAAAAATATTAAATATTTAGACATAAAATAGTAACAAAATTATAAAAAATCGTAATGTAAATATCGAGTTTTTGAAATTATCACATATTATTTTAATACCCGGTATTTTCGGGAAATTCGCGCCTATTTCGCTAAATAGAATAATTTAGCTGAAATACGGCCAAAATCACGTTTTTCGCGTTAATTCGCGAAATAGAAATCACTGGAAACACTTCCAAATGCCTTGAAACGCAAAGAAAACTTATAAATGCCCTATTTTCGAAACATAAATATTTTTTCGCGTTTTTAGTTAAAACGAAATTTTACCATCTCTACATATAACCACTAATTTTAACTTCCCTACATAGAAGGCTGTCTGTGAAAGGAAAACATCATATATTATAAAATGCATTCCAATTGGTTGAGTTAAATTCTGTTTTCTAATCTTAAGAGGAAGCTACAAGCCAAAAATATGTATATTCTTGGTATATCTTATATTGTAGGTAATAGGCATTAAAATCGCTTGACAAGCGGAGTCTAGAAACATTCTAGAAACATTTTGTAAATAGTTTTATAAGAAAGCAAAAAAGTTAATCAAGTGAAACTATCACAGATAATCTTAGCTATAGTACTGTATTTTTTTAAAGTTGCTTCCTTTATACTTTCATACATTTCTATTGAAAAAATATTTTTTTGTAGTAGTTTACATTTATATTTTTTAATGAGTAATTTATTTTTTTATTTGTATTCTACTCAAGCGAAACGATAGGAAAACCTTCAATTTATCTAAATCATATTTTTTGTATTCATAATATACACCAATTCGTTATAAAGATTAATCAAAATAGTGATTTAGCATTAAGCTTCGCCTTAATATATAAGAATTCAGCTGCTTATGTTTGTGCTGGCAAAACTCGAAAAGTAGTGGACCGATAATAAATATATATTACATTATTTTTCCATTTTCAATTAGGTAGACTTCGCCCCCGCCGGTTGTTCGCCGTCCGCCGACATACGTCAACGTAAAGTTGTACAGTAGTATGCAGTACACTGCCATGCGTATAAGAGTTCATTGTTTGGGTTAGGTTCTCCGAGATCGTGGTAGTATGGACGTATGGAGAAGGCTATAATATTATTGATTGGTTCTCCTAGACCGTGGCGGTATGGACGTATGGAGGAGGAACATTATAATTTATATTAGTATCTTCTGTTCAAGTACCGCAGATTACTGTCAGACAAAACCAAACATTAAAATGTACGCCATGGGCTTGCCGGTGCATGTATTAAATACCCACAATAGACGTTAAAATTTGAAATTCCAAAATGAAAACCAAAATATTAGTATCTTCTGTTCAAGTACCGCAGATTACTGTCAGACAAAACCAAACATTAAAATGTACGCCATGGGCTTGCCGGTGCATGTATTAAATACCCACAATAGACGTTAAAATTTGAAATTCCAAAATGAAAACCAAATTCTATTGAAATTAACATTTATTATCTAGCAATTTTCGGATTTCCTCTTTCGTTAAGGCGATGCCATACGTAGTAATGCAAAATCATGTTTTTTTGGTTTGAAAATTTGGTCGCCTAGAAATGTTTCAGATGCTTTAATTAAATACTGCGAGTAGAATACATCTTGGCCTTTGAAATAATCGAGTATTTTTTAAATAAGTCTTTTTTATAAGCCCAGAAAAAAATTATGTATAAGGCCTATGAAAACTGCTTTAAAGTTCAAAATCTCCTACTTACGAACCCATTTTCGGTTATGATTTTATTGTATAAAGTGGAAAATTAAGTTATTTATAAAATGATCGAAAAAAAATTAAATATTTATGCCTGAACATCCACAAAGTAAAATAAAATGTACTTTTTGGTCATGTTTTTGTTTATTGCATAAATCAAAAGAGGCGGATGGTGTTATGCGGGAATTTAAACTTTATCGCCATCTACGTAAGGGTTGTTCTTGATAGCGGCTCAATTTAAAATATTACACGACGTAGTGCATCGCCTTAAAATAGATATTTGTTGCCATAGAAAACGAAAAGGTGATACATTTTCACAATTATTGAAATAATAGTATTGTTTTTCATTATGCTTGGATATCCAAGAATGCCAATCCACAAAATACCCAATTCTTAAAAACCTTAAAAAAATCTCCGCACTCCGTAATGTGGGGAATTCCCCACAATTTGGCAACTGCCTAATAGTACATCCTAATCACACTTTTCTTATTGGATTTACATTATTCGAAATCTAACTTATACCGAGAGACGAATCACAAGTGAATTCTGATCAAAACCTTGTACTGTAGTACCGCTAACATAAAAGTTGCTTTTCCTTTCCAAAACACGCTCATTAAAGAACATAAATATGTATTATTAAAATAAATACCGGAAAGTCCAATTATGTCCTAAATACTGTATCTAAATTTCAATAATAAACAATTAGTTAATCTCAAGTGACCTTCCAGATAAGTATGGTACTGTATATTTTTTTCCATATTTTTAGTTAGATCATTGTGGAAATTAAACTTTTGGAAATTACCAAGTGTATTTTGGATGGATTTTGTGGATACCCTCATGGATTTTGAAAAATTATTGTGGGGAATTACACATGATTGTTCTGCAACAACCCCCCCCCCCCCCATGGATTTCAAAATATTGTGGGGAGTACTTATTTTGAAATTTTTTGTGGGGAATTATGGTTTACAGAAATTCTCTAACAATCCCCCCCAATGGATTTAAAATATTTCGTGGGGAGTATTCATTTTAAACTTTTTTGTGGGGAATAATGTTTTTCGGAAATTCTGTAACCCCCCCCCCCCCGGGATTTCAAACTAGAGGTGTGCCTAATATAACGTTAACAGGTATGGATAACATAATATCTTCAAATAATGGCATACCTGTTACTCTAGTACCGCATAACATAGTATTGAATAACTTCCCGTTATTTTATAAGTCGACCGTTCTGACGTGGAACGGTTGAGTTGTAAAATAACTGAATAACTAAATAATTCGAATAACGAATAACGAACGGAACGGAATAACAAAATTATGAAATAATGTTAACTTCTTGGAACTTAGAAGTTCCAAGTTCTAAGAAGGTAAGAACGTAATTTGGGTAATTCCCGATCACCGAAGATATACGAAGTATTGTTTGATAATTATATGGTATATTTGCGGCAAGTTCAAGAATGGTAGATAGGTACTTTCAGTATCGCCATGTTACTTGAATAATGCAATATTTTAAATAACTACAAAATAGTTGTTTATTGTTTCGCCGTTGAGATTGAGATTACGATCCTTGGCTACGAATTCGGAGGTCGCGGGTTCAAATTACGGCGTGCGCAAGTAAATTTTATTTGATAAATTTGTATAATTTCACAATATTTATTAGTTCAAAATAATTCGTTAGTACCTATATGGTATATTTGCAGCACGTTCAAGAATGGTAGATAGGTACTTTCAGTATCGCCATGTTACGTGAAAAATGCAATATTTTAAATAACTACAAAAAAGTTGTTAATTTTTTAATAGCTAAATCCTAAAAATATGTGATAAAAATATATTATTAAATATCGTTGGATTCATTGCCTAGATATCAATTTAATCAGTTTTGTGTGTCTCCATATTCAAATTCGGCGATAAGATATTTTTAATGTGGAATGAAATTTTTTCGCGCAGGAATGTCAAGCAATCAAAGAGAATATTTTTTTATTTCTGTAATCGCTCAAGTGGTAAAAATATATATTTTTTATTTGAGGTATTTATTCAAAATTAATTCAACAATTTTATGTACTTCATAATGTATATGCAACCTAACTGTCACTAGAAAAGTGCAAAGCAATAAAAATCATCAAATTATAAACATTATTTATTTTATGCTCCTCTCCTGCCCTAATATGAATATAACATTTCATTATCGACTCAGCCGCTCGGCCCCAGCAACGAATAACGATGCCGTTCGTTATTACGTATCTACAAGCTTATCCAAATTCTTGGAATACTATGTTATTAAATAACAGGTATGATACTATGTTATTGGGTTGGGGTGTTATTTGTTATATTAGGTATCGGAAAAGAACCGTTATTCACACCTCTATTTCAAACAATAAAACGGGGAATCAATCCCGTAGAGTAATTGTGGGGAATATGTGGGCAGAATTTATGCGAGTTCATTAGAAATATTAGAATTACTTATTCTGAATCAATCCTCAGGTCGGTATATTAAATACTTTTGAGTATTTGTCACCGGTATTTTATTGTACCTGTATTTATTGTACCCTATAACGAAAAGTATTCATAGGACCCACCTCTGGTGTAAACCCACTTAAATTATAAATATAATAATAACATAAATATAATAATAACAAAAATTAATTTGACCGCTCAGAAAGCGACGGTTCCCTAACTGTCTGAGAAAACTCAAGACAGCGAACGATCATCGATGGTCAGGAATTTGCCTTGCGACTAACTCCAGACCTGCCTCACGCTCAAGGAACCGCGCCACGTCTCCTCATCACGGAGTGTAACTCTGGTAGAGTGTACACGTTACGAGGGAGGAAGTACTACAGAAATGATCCTGTGAAGTACAGTCCTACCGTAAAACCGGCATCCACACCATTTATCGACCGGTTAAAAGCAACTGCGTCTGAGCCGTAAACGTAAGTCATGCCATCTAGAGTCAACGTATGAAACTAAATTTCAAATCGCCTAGCGTCATAGATGACACAAACGTATATAAATAAACTTTACACACAAACTAATTTTATTTTTCTCTCCACAATTATGCTGATATCTTGTCATGCAACGTTCATCAAAGTATTTTTTTGTTAATAAAGCCATACAATTTTATCTTAATGATAATTTAATGATGCAATTCCTAAATATTACTTATATTCAGAGATGTGCAAAATGGGTACCCAAAACCATTTGAAATGCAAAATGGAAATGAGTCAAAACTTTTCCATTTGAAAATGCAAAATGCCAAATGGTTTTTAGAAAAGCATTTCAAATGCAAAATGCAAAATGCCTATTTTCAAAATGCATTGAAAATGCAAAATGGTTTCTCAGGTCAAACAATTAAAATAATTATAGAATTTTTAAATAATTTTGTCATTTAATAATGGACATCAATGTAGAACAAACATATTCCATGATGGTAAATCCAAAAACACCACGACTACAGATTATGAAACCAAAAAAAATTGCGCGGGACTAATGTTGCCAACGTAAAAACATAGAAACTGCTATCCAACATTTATTACAGCGTCATGGTCCCATGTTCAGTATTTTTTGTAATGGTATCACTCAATTGCCAGGGCTTCTACCAGGGAGCAACTTGACAAATGTAAATTATCTCTCATAGCGAGGTTGAGAACCGACTGATATTAGGGGCTTATGAAAAAAAGATGAGTGGAGATTGTTGCAAAAAAGCATTTAAAATGGAAAATGCATTGAGAAAAGCATTTAAAATGCAAAATGGTTTTTAGAAAAGCATTTAAAATGCAAAATACCCATTTTGCATTTCCATTTGAAATAAAGCACATCTCTGCTTATATTGTTAGTTATAAATCATTGTAGAAATGTACTATATGTATATTTGTGCAGCGCCCTTGAGGTGATTTTGCACAAAAACGGCGCCATATAAATCATCAAAATATTATTATTATTAATTAATGATAAATAACAATAATAATATTTTGATGATTTGTGTATCGAACATGAAAACACGATTTTATTGCATTTAATATTATTGCTAGTTGAAAAATGCATCAAAATAATCGGTTACTAGGCGATTCAAGCCGGAAAAAAAAAGAATATAGAACACCTGACGCTGACTCATACAAACACCTGCGTTTAGAACAGTAAACAAGTTTTTTTTCATGTTATTGATGTCACAAGAACGCTTGTTGGAGAAATTATAAATACCCAGTTAAAACAAAATTTTGGGTCAGTCAAGTTTAAAAATTAACGAGTGGACGGAACACCTCCAGTTAAATCGCGATCTGTTAATTATAATTAAAAACTATAAATTCCTGAGTGTCAACTGAAATCTGTAGTCGCTTCTGTTCCTCCATCACGGCACAATCATTTTAAAGATTACAACTATTTGCAACGAGCTGTTTACGGCCGGCACTCTATCAGCTGAGCCAGACGCATCTGTCGTCATTACAATAATCTCTTATAATCAAATGACCATGCCGCCGCTGAATACCTGCTGGCTACCGACTGAACTGCCCACTGCCGTTGATCACCTAGAGGCTGGCCAATCTCTGCTGCATTGATGCTGAAAACCTAAAGGCTGACGAATACCTGCTGGCTACCGACTGAATTAGCCATTGATACCGAAAACCTAAAGGCTGGCCAATTCTTCCTGGCTACCGACTGAACCAGCACTGATACTGACAACCTATAGGCGGGCAAATTCTTCCTAGCTACCGACTGAAATAGCCATTGATGCTAACAACCTAGAGAACTGGCCACTGCTGCAGCAATCGCCTACACCATTTGCTGTATCGTATGGCGCGATGATGAACAATGTGCTCCAATCTGAAATTATCGCTGAAAGATTTCCGATTGTCTCTGTTTTATATCTGTGTATTAAAACCCAGTTGTATTGAAATACATATAACTTTTTCTTGTGAATTGGGTTGGCTGTAAAAAATAGGAAGTACCTATAAGCTACACCCTTTGTAAGTTCTGTATACCAGTACAATACTTGTAATTAAAATGTGAATTTTGATTTGAATCTTCTTTCTTTTATGATGGTTTGGATAGAATACCTCACGGTGTTTTACTTAAATCATTACCCAGGTTGAGGGCTGATGTGTGCCGGTGCTTATTATTTACAGTCTTTTCTTATGCTGGCAAACACGTCCCGTACAATTTGTGTAGCGCCGTTTTCACACAAAAAAAAACTTTAAACAAAATTAAGGTTACACAATTTTTCCAAAACCTATTCACCCCAAACCAAACATAACACTATTTAATTAGCATGTTTATGTACAATTAATTAGATCTATGTACTTAAATAGTTAATTATTGTATAATTATTTGGTAATGTTTATTAATACAAACATTAATTATTATCTACTTTGTTTCATTCTCTTTTTGTCTTAACTGCAACATCAGTTCATTTATTAAATTCTTTATTAAGTTCTTTTTATTAAATTGTTACTTCATTGTATTATATTATATTAAATAACCTTCCGATTGAAATAAAGAAATTAAAGACATACTTGAAATTAAAACTGAAGTTACACATTCAGAAATAATTAACTAAATAATTGCCTGTTTTTCCCTTTATTGATATTTATTATCAGTCTATACTCATCTCTATTGTATTTAGATGTTCGTAATTACTCGATAATTCAATACTATACTATATATGTACAACTGCACATATAGATAATCCAGAAGTTTCAATTGTTCCTATTATATATATACTTACCCATAGCATAATAGTATTCTATTTTTCTTATAATTAGTGTAACTCGCTCAATAAGCACAAGAACCAGTTTCTTCATTGGTGAAATTGCGAACATAAATATAGTTTGTAACCATATGTACTTATATAACATCCTGTACCCACTTAAAAATATTAAATAAAAATTTAAAAAATGAAAAATTGTGTCTATGTAATAACATACTGTAATATATATCGCCAAAATAAAATTTTACGTACCGACCAGAAATACGAGACAAAGTGCTACCTTTTTCTGTGACAATTTTAAAACCAACTATGAAGCTCATACACCTAATAGACTACATCATTTTGGCAACAAATTTGGGAATATTGTGGGCATGTTTAAAGATTCCATATTAGTTATAAAACGAAATCTCTTTAATCACTTTACTGAGATGTATGAATTGACGACTCCGCAGTGAATACACTTTTATTTTTATATTTCTATGTTCCTTTATACATATTTTGCTTTCCATAATCTACACTATTGACATATATGACGGCCGGCATAGTCCAGTGGTAACGCATTGGACTGCCATTCCGAAGGTCGCGGGTTCGAACCCGGCGTGCGCAAATAAATTTTATTTGATTAATTTGTGTTATTTCACAATTAATTAATTAAAATAATATATAGTATATTTGCGGCACGTTCCAGAGTGGAAGATACTACCAGTATCGCCCTGGTGTAAGACCACCATTCAGAATTGAAACGTTGCTCCAAGTGGCTTTAGCCGTGTTTAGTGACTAGATCTGAATAGCCAGGTACTTCCCCACCTTCCTCTTTCCCTTCCCCACTTACCTTCAGCCTCACAACATCCCCCAATTGGGGATGCCATAGTCTCACTGGCTCCAGACGGGAGCAGTTGGGACTCTTGTGAGGTATTCACTATAAAAAAAAAAAAACTATTAATTTTAATTTACCTTAATTTAATCATAAATCATTATTAATTGTTAAGAGAAAGCTACAAGCCAAAAATCTGTATATTCTTGGTATACCTTATATTGTAGGTAAATAGGCATTAAAATCGCTTGACAAACGGAGTCAGGAAACGTTTGATTTCAAGCACAAAACTGGTTTTTATTTATTTTTTATATAATTTTATAAGAAAGCAAAAAAGTTAATCAAGTGAAACTATCACAGATAATCATCTTAGCTATACTACTGGATTTAAAAAATGTTTCCTTTACGCTTTCATACATTTCGATTGCAAAAATATATTTTTTAATAGTTTACATTTATATTTTTTATTGAGTAATTTACTTTTTTGTTTGTATTCTACTCGAGCGAAACGATAGGAAAACCTTCAATTTATCGAAAGCATATTTTTTGGTATTCATAATGTACACCAATTCGTTATAAAGATTAATCAAAATAGTGATTTAGCACTAAGATTCGCCTTAACTATGTACCTAATACAACTGTATTACTTATTACCTATCTTTGTAAAAGCCCATTAGGGCGTAAATAATTAAATAAATAATATACTTGAACTGCTACTAACCTTATATGTATACAATACTGCCGCCATGGGTACAACCACGCATTGGGAATCCTCTTTGAGAATCACAAGGACGATGCTGTGTGTTTTTTTTTTATGTCGGCATAATTACACTTCCTAAAACATGTGAACATGTGAGACTAACTAGTAGTGAGGTGTTCACAAAGCAATTCTACTAACCTATACAGATACCGATTATTATATATGATAACATTGGAGATGAATGCTGAACTTGCCGAACGTCACAGCAGTGCTGCCAGGGTCTCTTATCTATGTGAGGTGTCAGCGCTTTATTAGCATCAGACACATACCTGGACGGATGACGAAACTCATGTTGTCACTTTTGGTGGACGCGGTGGACTCTTTTGCTGCAGCAGCTGGACCAGTTTCCTCACCACCTAGGATTCTTGCTGCAGAGTCTCCATTTTCTATATTCGTCGAACGTCACAGCGGTGCTGCCAAGGTCTGGTATCTGTGAGAGGATATTGTGTCAGCGCTTTGTTAGCAACACATACCTGGACGGATGACGAACCTCGTGTTGTCACATTTGGTGGACGCGGTGAACTCTTTCGCTGCAGCAGCTGGACCAGTTTCCTCACCACCTAGGATTCTTGCTGCAGAGTCTCCATCTTCTATCTTCGTGTCACCTGTTCCTGTACTTCATTTTACTTAACGTAACTTCACTTTATTTTTTTAATATTAATATTTTTTGTAATACCTGCATCAACTGTAAAACGCCCCTGAGGTGATATCTCACAAAAGCGGCGCTTTGCAAATTGTCCAATAAATAAATAATATGTAAGCTGTATGTAAAAGAATAGAAATAAATATTCCGACGTAATTCATGCATAATAATTACGTATACATGTTGTATTAGCACACTATATTTTTGAAAACAGATTATTCTTATCTTATCCTTATCTTATGTTTAAGTTTTTTATCTTTCTGACTGAGTAATTACCAATATTATAATTTTAATAAATCATATTTTTGCGTATTTTTTGAACATTTGTTTATGTACAGTAATTATTTAATGCGATTATGTGAATATGCATGCTGCGTTGTCAACGTGTAAATGTTGTAAAAATAGATTAATGTAAAAAAAACTAATGAGCGTTTTAAAATAGTTTTTTTTTTAAATGTATGAAGATTTTTTAGGAATATTCAGCAATGTTATGAAGTAAAAAAAACAAACAAACAATATAAAACCGTTCCTGAAAAATCAGTTTAAAAATTAAAAGTTACATCGGAATTACCCATATATTTATTTATTTATTAAGACAATAAGATACAGTTAAGGATATTTTATTTATTACATAGTTGTAGTACCTATTACGTATGTCCATAAAATATCATTACGAAATTTCGCCTGAGATTGTTCTGAAAGGTTTCGACCGGTTTCGGCCCACCTTCCTCAGCTTGTCTGCATGCACATCTCCCTCCCGCACATGTTTTCGCTTTTCCTTCTGGTTAGCTTGTAATTTAGTTTAGTTTTAGTTTTTATTTTTACTTTAATTTAGTTTATATTTCCATTGTCCTGAAGAAGGTTGAGTGCAACCGGAACCGGTCGACCATAACTCAAATAAAGTGGTTTAAAACAAAGTTTAAAAAAAATCATTAAGATTTTTAATAAATCAGCAATACTCAATTGTGATTGATTAACTATATATTATTAAAAATGAAACGTTCCTGAAAATGAATGCTTTGTTTATTGACTAGATCTAAATATACAAGTCATCCCAACTTTAATCTACGCAGATTTCCCTTAAATCTTGACAATTCTTTCCTCACATCATTTCCCAATTTTGATGACTTGAGTTGGGACTTTTGGAGGACGCAGAAAATGATGTGATTTTGCTCTCTTCAAATTGGTATATTTGTTTACTATGTTTACATAGTTATATTTGTTCGGAATAGCAAACGTTGATGTATAAACAATTATAGGTAATGTGTTCATCCATATAACAACTTGTAAATTGTTTGCACAAAAACATTTTCGGAATAATATTCCATATAATATGTAGCTAGCGAATATAAACGCCAAACATATTTGGGTTTCTACCCCTTCCAACAGAAAATAAAATGTGCACATTTTTTGGTCTTTTCTGCACGAGACAAGTAATTGCAGTAGCCGCGTACTATGTACCTGCAATACGTAGGAAGCGCCCGACCAGGCCTCCCCGTTCGTCAATGCTTCCGTATACCTACTAATACCTTTTTAACTGGTGGACGATTACTATCAATCTTATTTTGACAACAGCGGCAGAGCTATGACTGCCGGATGGACTCAAACTGTGGGGATATTAGTGATTAATATAATAGTTACGTTTAATAATAACTGTATATTTTTTTATTGATTTTATTTGTATGCATTATTAATACATATAAAATATTTGTTAATAATACGTTACATTGAAATGTCACTTACATATATTGTTTAAAAAAAATTAGATACACTTTTATCAAATTTATGTTGCTAATATATTTTTTAAATTCAATTTACAAATAATTTTTGAAGAACAATCAAATTACCAAACAAATATCCAGTATTAGAAATTATTAAGGAACAATTCTTAAGTTATTTTTTTCTAAAAATAGTGCAAGAGTATATAATTCTACATGCATGTTAATTGTAGCAACTATTAAATATATAATGTAATAATAATCAGCTTACTCGTGATAGTACTCCCTCTCTAATCACGATAATTTCTCAACTAGGGAGGTATTATTACCACTAATTAGAACATATTAGCTTTACATGTATTTAAAAAAATATATATACTTATACCTGCTTTTATTATAATGTAAAAAAATTGAAAAAACAAAAAATACTTTTATTGTGAATTTATGTAGCATATTCATAAACCTAAAATTTCTCAAATGATATAACATTCTCAATATCAATAGAGTTGAAATCAGGAACAATTTTTGATGACACATCGTCTGTAATTATGCCATTTTGTAACTCCATTGATGATGATTGCGTTATAGGCGTAACTTCTACAACATCACACGAATCTGGTATTTTTTCTGAATATGTTAATTTACGCTTTTTTGGAGGTTGAGATAGTGTTTTTTTTTAGTTTGTCATTGATTGCATCGACTATAAAAGAAGGATTCCCAATTGGCATATTCCTGTTATTTCTTGGATCAATAATTTCAGGAAGTAAGCAATGTAAATAAAATCGGACAAATTTGGGTTCCATTTTTATTTTCCAGAAATCGTCGTCTTTATAAATGTATTCAGTTTTTAAAGGATATTTTCGTCCACTCCATACAACAAATAAACAGACATTTTTTCCGTAATGTGAAGTTGCCTTTGTACCTGAAAATACCAATCATGATTTGTATTTATGCTCATACTTCCATCTTTGTTTTTCCTCCAAAAAGTAACTTTCTTCTCTTGAATAGCTCTTTCTAAGCCAAGTTTGAAGGACGTTAAAGGACATTTTACTTCTACTAGCATATCGCCGCTAAGACCGTCCGGAGAAGCTCCTAGAAATGGAAATTTCTTGTCAATAAATAGCCCACACGGTTGAATTTCAATATCGTGTTCAACGCTAGCCTGATGTAAAGCTTCTTTCTCATATTTTCTTCCGTGACTTATTGAAGATACATGAGAGATATTGACTTTGTACAGCAACGATTTTACAAGAGCTGCACAGCTTATATTGTCTCTTCTGCGTACAAATTTTCCAAATGAATATGCTGTGATCATTTTACGCCGCAACTCCATCCATTCACTGCAGTTACTCTGTAAAATTGTTTCCCGTTCTATTTTATTCCCATCTTTTTGTTTTTCTCTCAACACATCCTAAAGTATTTCTTTCTCCGCCTTGAAAATAGATTCAGAAATATCTGGTTTTATGCAGAACTCTCCATACTCAGCATCTTTTCGATTCATGTGTCGCTGAATGCGATTTTTCTTCCGAAAATATCGCAAAGTAAGACGACATTTCGATGGTCTGTTTTCTTCTGATTTTTTTAGTCTGCCTCCAGGAGTTTTCCCTAAAAGCTGTTTATGTAATGTATACAGTGGTTTTCGAGAGTTGTGGGATACAACCGCTGCATAGCATCGCCCTTGATAAGATTGCTTATTGGAATAATTTATCCTTTTTCCACCTACAAATTTGGCTATTATTCCGTTAAACCTCTCTACAACATTATTTCGTTTTATTCCCCATCTTCAATAAATTATGGACCTGTAAAAACGCATTATTATTCAACATAAATGCAAACGGAAAGCATTTTTTCCGTAAGAAGTAAGCCATTAATTTTGTTAAATAATGAATAAAACTATACATTCAAAAGTATTTTGAGTACAATATCACACAAAACTCCCTCACCGTTTGAGAACTAATAATACTCGTAACCAAAATAATGCCGACAAGAAAAAACCGTCAAAAAAACTGTCACAAACCGACTTCCGTTCCGTGCCACGTTCCGCGGACTTCTGTACAGATGCTAGAATGTTTGCGTCTTATATCACCACGAATAGAGGCGACAATTGCTTGACCAGCGGAGTCTGGATATATTTGACGTAAGCGCCAAAGTGAGTTTTATTTATTTGTTGAATATTTTTATATGAATGAAAAAAAGTTAGTCAATAATAATTATAAAAAACAATCTTAGCCATAAAACGGTATTTTTTTAAAGGTGTTTCTTATATGAGTTCTTAGTTACCTCAAGAAAAAACAAAATTATCAGTGGTTTACGTTTATATTTTTTGTAACGCAACCAATAATTTTATTTTAATTCCGATCAATAATAAAGAAAGAAAAAGCTTCAATTTATGCATAGTATATTTTTTTGTATTCATAATGTATACCGATTCGTAGCAAAGATTAATCTAAATAGTGATTTAGCATTTACCTTCCTCTTATTTATATGTAAGTAAAACTCTTTGTATATACCACTTTTAATTAATAATTGTCTACATTTTTCAAAGCTTACGGCTTCATGGTCGGGGTAATTTTCATTTCATTTTTATTGGAAAAACTTTTCTTTTTAAAAACTTTGAAGATTATGCCCATCAATGTACTATATCATTGTAGAAGATGATAATACTTATAAATCTAACTGAAACATGAAACAGAATAAGACCCAGAAAAAAAGAGAGATAACGTTCTCAACTAGGAATCGAACCCAGGATCTCAGTTTTACCTAGACAACGTCTAATTTATTTATTTATACTGAATGTTTACAGATGTTCTCACTTACGTGAGAACTATCCAGTTACAAAAACTCAGTTAAGTTACAGACAAAAATCTACGAATTACATACATACAGGTAAAAATGCAATTAAATACAGGTTACGTACATTTAAAAAACCAAACAAATAATAAAATAAAATTATACATAAGTTCAGTAAAATGACAAATAATACTAGGAGAGACAAGAGACACGAGAGTTACAGTGTTACATAATATAATTATCTAAACATATTATTTAACAATAGCAGAACATTTTTTTTGAAACTGTATAGATTATCGACGAAAATATCTACTTCAGCACACTTAATTTTATTATACAGTCGACACATTTGGGTCAGAGGGCTAAAATAGGCGATATTATTTTTGAATATATTCAGGTGAAAAATGCTATGGTGTCTTAAACAATGGGATTTGGGGACATTTATTTCAATATTGCTAAGACATAATGAGGTATCAAGATGGCCGTGGATAATTTTTTGCAAACATATTAGGTCAGTCAATTGTCTTCTTATTTTAAGTGTATTTATCTTAAAGTATTCTTTATACACATACGTCAACGTCGAGTGGTTAACCACTAATGCTTGTTTATTTGTTTTTTTTTAAGGTAAATGGCATTATTCTAAAGATACCCAACATGAAGGTAGGAACAGATTTTTTTTTTAAATTTAAATCACCTTCAGTGACAACATTCCGGTTTTCTCCGGTCGAATCCGAAGCACTATCCAAAGTGAGTTAAATTCACATTCCTTTTTTTTATTAATTATGCAAGTCTTTTATCATTAACTTTCATATTTTCGCTAAATCATTTTCACAAGCAATAATATATGGCACAGTAGATAACACACTGCTCGTCATCTTGCCTCTTTGCACTTGTTCTCTGACCTATAATCTACAAAATGCTGTAAAAAATTTTGAAGTTCAGATGTTGACATGACAACTCCCAGGAGGTTACATAAGTAAAACAGATTATTATCATACTCAATACCAACATACTCGTAAACTGGTTTTTAATATGTTTATATTCAATGTACGTAATTTTCGGCACGTATTTGCCTTACGAAATAAATCAAGCCCCTATACATAATTTTTAAACACCAAGATAACACCTTAAAACACACGTATCCAAGCTAAAATACTCACCACTCACGTTTTATTGGGAAAAAAAGATAATTTAATGATTTTAGTTAAATGTCCCATGGAGAGTTATTAGAACGGTCTTGGCCTATGGATGTGAGGCGGGAACACTGACAGCAAAGTCTGCGGAACGGCTGGACACCTTCGAAAGAAAGGTACTTCGAAGAATCTTAGGAGCGGTGCGAGAGGGAGAGGCATGGAGAATCCGCCACAATAAGGAGCTATATGACATCTACCAAGCTCCCAGACTCTCTACTCATTTACGGCTCCAAAGACTAAGATGGGCCGGACATGTGCACCGAATGCCAAGCACACGTGTACCAAAGAAGGTTTTAACAGGACACCCGGGAGGCAAACGAAAGGCGGGCAGACCTAGGCTGAGATGGGAGGACGATGTCAGGAAAGATGCCAGAGGACTACTCCATGTTGCAGATTGGAAGACGACGGCCGAGGACAGAGGGCGGTGGAGGCTCATGTTAAAGGAGGCCAAGGCTCGAAATGGGCTGTAGCGCCATTGAAGAAGAAGAAGTCCCATGGAGAGTGGGTCCGCAATATTCTGCAAGACCGTGGCCACCGAAGTAGAGCAAGATAAGGAAGCATATAAACACATTCATAAAGAGCATCTTGCAGGATTTAAAAAATATTTTTGGTCGGTTCTTAAAGGATTTCCAAGGCACAATTTTGCAAAATGTTTCTAGTAAATATAAATCAAAGATTGTCAATTGAAAATTAGGGTACAATTCGTCGAAACTACGCTATTTCACTTTTCACAACAGATCAGATTAGGGTACAATTCATTGAAACTACGCCAATTCACTTTTCACAACAAATCAAATTAGGGTACAATTCCTTGAAATTACGCTTAGTATGAATTAGCCATTTATGGGCACCTACATAGAGAATAATAATAAACATAAAAAACCCTATGTTACTACCTCCCGCATAAATATCTTCGCCCAGCAGACATAAAAAGAAATAATAATTACCTAAATTTGTATTTTTAATTGTACCATTTATGTATTCTCCGTGGAAAAATAAATACGTGCGATATTTTGTAAGCCTTTTAAAAATGCATGCAAGTGGCTCATCTTGTTCGGAAAAATCTAAAAGGCATTATAGGCAATCCTCTGATTCGTATACACTACGCAAAAATCTAAAATACATTATAGGCAATCCTCTGATTCGTATACACTACGCAAAAATCTAAAATACATTATAGGCAATCCTCTGATTCGTATACACTACGCAAAAATCTAAAATACATTATAGGCAATCCTCTGATTCGTATACACTACGCAAAAATCTAAAAGACATTATAGGCAATCCTCTAATTCGTATACACTACGCAAAAATCTAAAAGACATTATAGGCAATCCTCTAATTCGTATACACTACGCAAAAATCTAAAAGACATTATAGGCAATCCTCTAATTCGTATACACTACGCAAAAATCTAAAAGACATTATAGGCAATCCTCTAATTCGTATACACTACGCAAAAATCTAAAAGACATTATAGAAAATCCTCTAATTCGTATACACTACGCAAAAATCTAAAAGACATTATAGGCAATCCTCTAATTCGTATACACTACGCAAAAATCTAAAAGACATTATAGGCAATCCTCTAATTCGTATACACTACGCAAAAATCTAAAAGACATTATAGGCAATCCTCTAATTCGTATACCTACGCAAAAATCGATGAGCATTCCGATTTAGAAAAGAAATTCCGTTTCATAACAACCTAACATAAAAATAAACATTACTATTCTTTTTCGCACTAAATTATTAATGGCTTATTTTACACAACACGCTGAGTGCATAGTTTAAAAATATCGGATTTGCAATCTGAATAATAATTATTCTCGATTAAGATATTATTTGCAGTTATTTTGAAATAAAAAGACAATGAATGACAAACGTGTAAAGATAATCCCCGCGTAGTGTGATCTAGATACGGTTGGTTGGTTGCCTTCATTATTCCTATAATAATTGTTACGGAAAGTGCTCCAGAAAAAAAGTAAGTCATATAAATGTATGCATTGCTAATGTGAAATGCGTGCCGTATGAGGCGTTTGTTGTTGATGTTGTTGTTATTATTATACAACATTCTCTGACATAACGTTTTCCAACAACAGTAGTTGATGGCAGCATAATATTACCGTCGTGGCACCTAGTACGTACTGCGAAAAAGTACCAAGTCAAAATACTGCTTTTAAGATAATCGCTTGCGAAAGTTTTTTTATTTTATATTTGACCTCTTAAAATGCCAGGGGTAAAATGCCACGTCTGCTGACACTATTTTCGTAATAATTTTATTGCAAAATTTTTTTTTTTTAAATTGTACCGTCTTATATTAAGGTGAAGCTTAATGCTTAATCACTATTTTGATTAATCTTTATAACGAATTGGTGTACATTACGAATACCAAAAAATATGCTTCAGATAAATTGAAGATTTTCCTATCGTTTCGCTTGAGTAGAATACAAATAAAACTAAAAATTACTCAGAAAAAATATAAATGTGAACTACTAAAAAAAATTTTTTTTCAATAGAAATGTATGAACGTGTAAAGGAAACAACTTTAAAAAATACAGCACTATAGCTAAGATTATCTGTGACAGTTTCATTTGACTAAATTTTTTGCTTTCTTATAAAATTATTTACAAAATAAATAAAAACCAGTTTTGTGCTTGAAATCAAATGTTTGTAGACTCCGTTTGTCAAGCGATTTTGTTGTCTATTACCTACAATATAAGGTATACCAAGAATATACACATTTTTGCTTGTAGCTTCCTCTTAATGTATTATATTTAGATGAGGCATGAAGTGAAAAATATGTTACAATTTTTACCTCCAATTGACCTTTAATGCTCTAGCTACCGAATCCGGTCCACGCGTACCGCTTATCGTGATCTAATAGTAGAATACTTTTTGATATGCGATAGTGCCTCTAATTTTATTGCCATATGCATTCATACCAGATAATGTGTTCATATATTAATATTTGAATATATTTATCGTTTGTAGTTTCCCTTATTAGTTTGTAGTTTTAGTTATTTTTTGCTCTTTAAGTTATTAAAAATATGTATAATGAAGAAAAATGACAATATTCTTAAATTTTATTATATTTTCCAACTAAATAAGGTAAAATGACTATAAAAAATCTGAATTATGATTCTTGACACGGAATTTTTGACAGATAAAATAAACACATTTTCAAGTAACGAAACAAAGAGCTTAAAAAATTTAAATGTACGTTATTTCCTTACCAAGCGAATAAATTACATTTAAGTATGCCGGGAGCATTTTTGAGGTTAAAAATACCATCAAATTGTGGCAAGTGTGACGAACTTTTTTTAGCTTAGCTTAGCCCAGAAATCCCTGGGTAAAATAATTGGTTTCTGTGTGGAAGTTTGTTTGCGTGGGTTTTCTAAGAAAATGAATGAAAGGAAGATCTGGAAAGAAAATAGTATAATGGGTGGGTGATGTACAGAATTGTATTTTTTTACTTCTTACAGAAAATGAGCAGGTGGTTTGTAGAGATATGAAATAGCGCATTTTTGTTAACTGTGGAGTATTACCTGTATAATATTACCTCACAAAACAACAATATTTTGACTTTGTACTTTTTCGCAAAACGCCGACGAATACTCGAGGCCGGTTAGTCAATATGGTTCAGCTCCTACCGGTTCCGTGGTTATTTGCAGTACAGTGGACCCAACACGGCAAGACAACATTGTAGATTATTATAAAGAGACACGGAACACAGGATATCTTATGCAATCACACACCGGTGGACAAATAAATAAATAAATATTCTCTTAAGTGCTGGCAGAAATATGGAGAGTGGATTAAGGATATTGGATTCAGGGATGAGAGAAAATTACAAATGAATGTGTGTATCCTGAGAGGCCAGATGTAACTAGTGTTTCTGAAAAAAGGATGTTTCTGATTTTCTCAAAACTGTCATTTCTTCTTGTATCATTAGTTATTTATACCTACATCATATACTTTTAAAATTTCAAATAAAGAATTATACAACATGTCCAAAAAAACGTCACTATCCGAATGACAATTCTTTTTTCAAATTTTCTTCAGGCAGGTAGGTACCATAATATTGAAAATATGCATTCGAAATAATCGCGCCGATTTCACATTTGAAAAAATAATCTCTACCGGACTATTAAAAAGGTCGCCATCTTTAAACGGAAGAGGAACGTACTAACAAATTTAGAGACAGACGAAATGCAAAACGGTCAAGTTAAAACAAGATTTCACTGCGCTCAGTCAAATTCCTTATATTGTTCACCTCGAAGATAGAGAAAAATCATAGACTTACTGCCTCCGAGAAATTGGGACTGTCGCGTGGAATTAATGTTCAATTAATTCATTACTCTATAATACAGGGTGTCCTGTATTATTCAATTGCCTGGGTGAACCGTTGACGTTCCACTCCTTACTGTCGTGTGTGGCGTATGGATCAGAGAGGTGTTCCGAACCCTTGAATCAGAACAGCGCATCAACGGTCTACCTTCGATCCTCTTACTCTGTCAGTGAGAATAAGTTTCTCCAGCTCAAGTTCAGGGCATTCTACGCTCTACGGGTAACTAGTTGACAGCCTGCTTTCGATACGTGGAACTTCTGACTTCTGAATTATGGCTGTTCGTTAGTGATGCCATACCTCGAAAGTGATAATCGGTAGATTTCGGTGAAAAATATCGGTAGATTAGATACGAAAATCGGTAGAATTTCAGAATGGATTTGTGTGGGATAGTGCTTACTCAGTACTAGATTCCCCTGAATATTTTTTTTCGAATCCATGGGGGAGGAGGATTGCTAAGGAAGAATATAAATCCCCACTAAATTTTCTAAATGGAATTCCGTAGTATGATTCCTCACAATACTTTTTTCATATTCATAGGGGCGGATGGTGGCTTCGTAATTTCAAGTAAAATCATACCCCACCTTTTTTGAGTAAAGAATTTCAAAAAGAAAGAATTCCTCAAATTGAGATTTTCGAAAAAAATTACCATAATTCAGAATCTTTTTGCTGACTTCCGGTAAATTTTTATAAATTTCGGTAGATTTAAAAAAAAAAGTTAGATTTTTGGACAATTTCGGTTGATTTTCACAAATTTCGGTAGATTTTCTGCGAATATCGGTAGATTTTTGCCGAAATCGGTAGATCTACCAAAATATCGGTAGGTAGGGCATCGGTCCTGCCAGTGGTACCTATACCTATCCAAAGCATTATTCGCCCACACCACACATCTTGATAGCATATACATATATAAATATATAGAATTACGGATTTTTTCCTATACTTGGATAAGGTAGAGTTTTATGCGGTTACGTTTATATTTATTTTATTTAGAATTACTGACAGATATGGTACAAAATAAAAAGAAAAAAAAATTATAAGATAATAAAAGTAAACAAGACCAATGGAAATAGGAATATAAAGTATCACAAAGATAATGAAAGAAATGAAGAAGAAACAAAAATATAATACCTGTCATCCAGTGGCCTCGTTAAAATTCTCTGCAAATATTTTATTAGTACAGTTTTATACTTCAATAAAGGCATATTAAAAACATAAGCTAACATAGCACAAGAGTTATCAATGGTATGGTATCTATTTTTAACAGAATTGTAGCTTGAAACCGTAGTATGATTGTTACAATAATACACGGAAACTTGTTCCAATGGTAGGAACATGAAAGTGAATCAATATTAATATATATTTTATCTTTCAAATACTAGAAGCATTTTAGCACAAAAAATTATACTCGAAAATAATACCATTATTTTCATTTAAAAAAACTGTAATTTTTTCAATTTTAATTCACGCCCTTTTTACAAATAAACTGTAATTAATTCAATTTCAATTCACGCCCTTTATACAAATGTGGTTTAGATCCAATAAGGTTTTTCACGGGTGCATTTGGACAATAATGATAATGATCCAACTTTTTCTACACGGAGAAAATGAGTATTGCTGATTTATTAAAATCCTATTAAAAACTCGATTGTATGTCATTTCCTAACAAACTATCAGTGCATTGAGAATACATCGGAACAAGTGTTCATGTAGCTGCGTTTATCCTGATAAATATAGTGACGAAATGCGAAAATATTAGATGTTTTATGAACACGTGTTCCGACATCCCTTGTTGTTGGGATACCTGAGAATTCATTCGTTAAAGGCCTGCAGTCCCGTTTTCATCTGGAATACAAATAATTGTTAATATTGTTAATAAATTAGCAATAATGTATATAAGTAAGTTTTCTGCGCGTGTAAATGTTTACAAAATGGTGATCATCTGATCCATTTTACAATAATATAACATTTGACTAATTGATTCGCTTAAAAATTTGACACTAATGGCCACTGCAAGAAAATCAGATTACAAAAGATTTTCATTTCACCTGTCCACTGGTCTCTAGCAGACCTCCTCGATGGTGTGATTGCACATTACATACGCACAGGTTGCTTGCAGCTAGCTGGGTCAGTCAGTGAGTGCATCAGCTGATCGGTGGTTAGTTGTAACTGGACACTCGGTCGGTACCTACCTAGAGAGCCATTCGGTCCGTGAAGTCTATAGCCAATGGTAGCATTTCCCGCCACAAGTAAAAACGTAAGAAAACGCGCTAAAGTTACCGCAACCTTCTAATTTTGAAACGAGTGAACAATTAAACTAAATCAGTTTTCATTACTAACTACCTCTTTTGTTTTTTCTCACATTTATTTAATTCGATTTTTCCACATACATCCATGAGAATAAGTCTATTCTAAAAATGCCTATTGTGCGTGCGACCATATTTTTATTGATTCATTACTGTGAATTGATTTACTTTAGTTTCAGTTTAAAACCTGAATGAGCTCACAGCGTAGAATGTGCGAAATGACATAAGTCGGGTAAATATCACGTTTTCATTTCTTCAACAGTTGAGTTTCTTGTTTCAGTTGAATTTCATTACATAATTAAGCCCCTGCAATCCAAATTTCTACCGATTTATTATAAAAAATTTATGTTCCTAAAAAAATATATGTTATTTTTGAAGATAATATCTATACCTACATTTGTAGTTGAATTTGCCTTGATAGAAAAAAATCGATAAGTATGAATATGAAGTGTATAAAGTACAAAGTAGAAAATTATTAAAAACTCATTTTGGTCTGTTATTTAACATGTTATAGGTATGAAAAATTTCTGTATATCTTTAAACGAAATTTAGGAATTTATGGAGAGATTTTTGCGCTATTTTAAACGAGTCGTGTTTTATTGAATACTAACGGACCCGGCAGTAATAATAATAATAGTAAAATTACGAAAGATTTTTTAAATATTTATGTTGAGGTATCAGAAGGATTTATAGGCCCTGTTAGGAGTTCTACCTAGCCGAACCCTCTGATATGAAAATATCTGGAGTCGGTGAATTATTTTCCCATTTGATCTCTGGTGAGTTGACGTGTTGTTCTTGTATTGTTTTGTATTTATTTTGCTTATATAATGCACTTGCATAATGTTGATTGACTAGATGATCATTTGTGGAAAAGTGTGTGGAAGGGTTTACTTTTTCCTATGGGGAATATTTAACCCGGACATAAAGACGGAAAGATTAAAAAAAAAAAAAAAATATATATATATATATATATATATATATATATATATATATAGGTATATTTGGATGATTTTTATAGATAATGCGAATATCTTCTTCAGACTTCTTCCGCCATTTACTGCTGTATACCACAATGTTATTGTTAAAAAGAAAACATAACGACTCCAAGTCTTATTCCAGTGCAGAGATTTTGCGTTAAATATCCTCGGGCGTCTCCTACTTCTTGTACCATCCAAACTACCCATGGTGTTAATAAGAACAAACTTAATCGACTTAATAAACTTAACAAACGAAATCAGTCGAGAAGTTTTTTAATCTACTGGGCACAAAAAAAGAAACATAAAAAAATATATATACTAACTCGTAAACATAGATTTTCGCTTAATTAAATTAGCGCGCTCCCTCTAACATTTGTATTTACATATTATCTGCCTTTCACAACAAAGATACACATTCAGATTATTTATTTTCGCGCTTAAGCTTACACTTTTCATATATTGCACGGTGCACAGAATTATCTATGTACCGATTGAACAAACATGGTGGCATTACACAGCCTTATATTACATGACACAAATTGGTTCGTAGTAAATAGTTTGCAATAATTGGTACATATACAGGTACGTGAGGTAATAATTTGCAGTAAAGTATAAGTTTGCTCGGCAGTTGTAGATATGACGTTGACCTACTCCAAGGAGATGACTTAACAAAATATTGGTAAGCAAATAAAGTGCTTAATTTCGTAGCTAAAACCATATTACTCGAGTCATCTTAACATAACTGACTTTTTAAATTAGAATAACAAATCATTTCCTGTATTCATGGTAGTTTTTACTTCGTAATAAAACAATTTATTATGAATTAAATGATATTAAAGTAACTCAGTACAGGTGTTACTGGTCACTAGCGTAGAATAGATACTAGATAGTGTGAATTCAATATTAAAATTGTTATTAAAATAATTAAATAGATAAATTATTGTATTAATACGTAGGTACTTTATCGCTTGTCTGAATTGTATTCAAAATTAGTTTCAATTTTGATAAATAAATTCTTAATAAATCCGAGTTCATTAAACCACAGTTACAGAAAGGCCCTCAACCGAAATGAGTGATTTTGTTGATAATTATCCAATTATTATTATTATTATTTATAACTGTTTTATTCGTTCGAAAAATGTAGGTTAGAATTTTCAATTAACCTTAATTTACTTCAATCTTTCATATTGTACGAATGTGAATTCTTCAATAACGATGCTAGTAATATGCGATTTTTCATTTTTCCAACATACAAATACCGCATAACGATGCTGGAAATATGCGATATTTCTTTATTACAACATCCGAATCCCGCATAACAATGCTGTAAAATTGCGACTTTTCATCATTCCAACATATGAATCCCGCATAACGATGCTGGAAATATGCGATTTTTCATTATTTCCACATCCAGATATAGCAGAATGATATGGGAAATACGCTATTTTTTTCCTTTGCCATTTTATTTTGATAGTAAATGACATGACTACAAAAGAAACATAACTAACTAACTAACTAACCATCACGCCGTTTCCCCGCAGGGGTAGGCAGAGAGGACGGACCGCCAAACAACTCGGTCTTGGCACACACTCCTTGCCTCATTCACATTCATACATCGTCTCATACATACTCTTCCATTATTCTGACTCTTGACATGGCCCGACTCGAGTATCTGATTCACTTGATCGTGCCATGTCTTCCTCGGGCGTCCCCGACTTCTGCTACCATTCACATTTGCATCATATATCCTCCTTACACTCCTATCTTCGCTCATTCGCTCTACATGCCCAAACCATCTAAGCGTCCCTTTCTTAATCTTACTCATTACGCTTACATCAGCCTTGCACTCTTTGCGGATCTCCACATTCCTCACACGATCAAACATGGTTTTACCACACATACGCCTCAGGGATCTCATTTCAACAGCATTTAATCTACTTTCATCCTTTCTTTGCCAGTTCCATGCCTCACTTCCATACATCAAGGTAGGTACCAGCACTCCGTTGTGGACCTTCCTGTAAATTATTCTAATGTAGTGTTACGAAACAGCTAAAATTTAATTTCATCGTAGAAAACCGAAAAATACCTAGATAGAATGAAACTCATATTACAAAATATATCTGAATACTCCACTGCTCAGCATAAACAATCAACTAGAGCAATAAGCCAAAATAAACTGGTTATTCCCAATTTTAAAACATATTTTGGACAGAGAAATACTAAATATATAGAAACTATATAACGCCCTACCAAATCACGCAAAAAATAACTGAAACTAGTATATTTCTATTATCGATAATAGTGTAAAATAATGTCGCTTTCCGCTTCTGTATGTTTGCGCGCTTAATTCTTCTAAACCACGCAACGGATATTGATATGATTTTCACTATTATTTAGAGAATTAGTTCCGAAAGGTTTATATACACGGTGTCCGGAAACTCGTAGTACAAGCGGGAAACTGGAGAATCTACACCACATGGGGAACCCAAAAAAACATAAAGTTTTTTGATTTGAGCATTTTCAAAAAAAAAAAAAAAACCAAAAAAAAATATTTTTCGGCTATTTTAGGGTTAAAGTTTTTTCTGGTGTTAAGGGTTGAATAACAGATGTTTTAACCCTGCAGAGCAGAAATATTTTATGATTACACCGGGTTAAATGAAGGGTGATTTCAAAATAATGCTTCAAATCCGAGTTTCTTCATTTGTTTTACTTTCAAATAGTTTTAATTAGTTGGGTACTTTGATCTTCAGTAATAATTTATAAGAATTTGATTAAAAAAAAAAAAATCACTTCAAACTCGATTTACTCGATAACGAAAGCTCAAATAAAAAAAAAAATACTACAAAATCGACTCCAAATGTGATGTAGATTCACCAGTTTCCCGCTTGTACTACGAGTTTCCGGACACTCTGTATATGTACAATACATGCAAATTATATTTATAGAAAGTAGAGAAAAGTCGAGTAACGCCGGGTACAAGTCAGCTAGTTTTAAACTAAAGTCATGGCTGAGAGAACTGAGTTACAAACAGTTGTAAACATTGTGAATACATCAATACAAAAATATCAAAACTACAACAGCACGCATCTGAACAGGAAACCCTAAGGTTGTGGAGGACTGAGAAAACTGTGACATTATTCTTAAAATAATAACTTAATTTAATTACCTGATAAAACAAAACTAAAATAAACCTTTTAATAACACCGTTTCTTCCTGTAATACTTGTAACACAATTTGTAATTTTTTTAAGGAATGGATGCATCATAAATTATACGGCAGTTATTCTCTCTTGTAAAATTCATGCAATAGTTCAACGGAAAGTGGTTTTACCTTGGTAGAAATGTAAATCTCCACTTGATATCCTTGCGCGGTGTTGACAGAAAAGTAATGGTTTACTCATATGATACAGACTCAAACAAACTATGTAGTTCAGTAGTCTAGGAGTCCGGAGCCAATATGTTTAATGTAGGTCAAAAGTATTACAAGGTACCTTTCAACGTCTCAACACAATTTCGTTTATCTTTGTTAGCATTTTATCCGTCAACTTTATTTGAATGCACGGCTTCGTCCAACACTTTCTTTTAGAATTTTTTCAAACAAACCGTAATGTCGATAGCCTGTCGCACACGTGAATTATATGCATTTTTCAATTTAAAAGATTACTCCTGATTCATTATAAGGTTTCAAAAAACAATATTAACGTAAACATCCACTTTTTATTGCATTCTGGATGAAGCAAGTAATATTTGATTTCCCCGAAACATCTAGTTACAAAATAAATAATCTTGTGAAATGCTTTACAAAACACATAAATATATATATATACTTATAACTGTACCTAACAGATTTTTCAAATCTCCACATGAAAATGAAGTTGACAGCTAATTAAACTTGAATTTCCAGGCTAGAAAATGTGAAAAATTTCATCCCAAAGAAGGAAGTGCATTCTGTTCGAGAGTTTTTCTGCGTTATACAAACAGAATTTCAAAATATTTGGAAATGTGTTAATAAATTAACAAGTCAACAACCTTTTAAAACGAACATAACTTTAAATTTTCGTAACAAAATTATTTCTTAAAATATAACGCAATCAACAGAACGACCTTGAGTCGAAAGTATTCATCTCTGAGAGACTGTGCAATCCTACATTATCTCTCTTACCGGCAGACCATTCTCGAATCGTTAAAACATGTACCTCACTGTGAAGAGAACATTTTCAGATTTGTGTACGTTATTTAACTGCCGTCTCCTAAATAACTTCCCAATTGTTGACGAAAAACAAATAATGTGGATCTTTTGTTGAAGTGTGCAACGACGAGCCTCTAACCTTCAGTTGAAAGTGGTCTACCTTGACCGGGGGGAGTCAATCACACCGCGCTGTTTTGGCTCGGCAGTAATCAGCGAAGTGGTGATCATAATCGGTGAGGTGGTAATCAGTCACACAGTAATCTGGGTCTTCTTGCAGTCAGCTGGGGATCAACGCCAGTGTATGAGTGTCTTATCTCACGAACGGTCCTTCGAGGTTCAGGCTATAAGCTATAAGCTCGAGCGTCGGGGAGGCAGTGTTAAAGTTGATTTCGGCTTCAAGCCTCTGAAAGTGAACTTCAGTGAAGCGTGAACCGATCAGTGCTGAACATGAACAGAATTCTGTGCCTCAGTTTGTTGCTCTTTGTGATTGAACTATGCGACTCTAAGGCAAAATACCGTGAGTTAGCCCATTTATTTGTGCTCTATTTTTTGTGCATTTTAACAGTAATCCTCTCTCAATCGAGGTGTATTTTATTTTATAAGACGGTATTTTATTTATTTGTTGTTTTTCAGTAGTACCTACGTGCATAATTCATTCGGTATCCTAATAAAACCATCAAATATTCTTTATCATTAATGATTACTTATACAATTTCTTTTTACTTAATTTTTAATATTTTATTTATAGTAATTTATTTTGCCAAATATCGGCATAGCCCAAATATCTACGCATTTGGAAACTCGTAGTAAAAGCAGGATATTTGTGGATCAAGCAGAGAAACCAAAAAAAACTTTTTCCGCAACTAAACGGATTAAAAACTTTTGGAGTCGATTCTAAGCAGTCTTACAGCTGATACGATTATTAACCACTTGTATTTCCGCTTGTATTACGGTTTTCCGGACACCATGTATTATTTAAATATGTATTTAAAAAAATTTATTTATTTAAATAAATCTATACATTTCATAATATGAATCTACAAAAGTCTAACAAAAATGTGTAGTACATGGGATCTCGTAACGTCGTTTGTTTTATTTATGTAATACTTACGTATTTTTTACAATAAATGCATACATTCTTTAAACAGTGTATTATAATTTATTATTTGTGCATTATTTACTATATTATTTAATTTATCTCTATGCCTCGTTTCGTGCTGGTGTTTGCAGTTTTTTTGTTATTTCTTTACAATTACCGTTGGGACCTTTTTTTCCTAGAAAACGCATAGGTAAGTTATTAAGTTGTGTAATTTTTTTAAACCACCTACCTCAAGCTTGTATCACGACTTTCCCCTTGTACTGCTACGCGTAAGCTTCAGACGCGCAAATTTAATAATATAAAACGAACCCACTTAATTTACTGAGACTTTTTCAATATTCCCAATAAAACATTCAGAAATCAAACGAGATTAAAATAGTGCCTTTTATCATTTTTATAGCCTATTACACTATCTTAAACGTGTCGCCAATGGCAATAAAGGCGACAAATTGTAATGACATTTTACTACTAACCTGAATAGGGCATTACAAAGTACACCTTCCGTTGTTTTCACTGTTATTTTTTTATCAAATCATGACATTAATTTCACAATCACATCAGTGCAGTGCAACATGGAACTGACAGAGGAAGGATTATAATAAACTGAATTCCGTAGAAATTAGATCCTCTTGAGTAAGTTTAAGAAAGGGACACTTAGATGTTTTTTTAAATCGAAAGCTGATGGAGATTATATGAAGCGATTGTGGATGGTAGAAGAAGTAGGGGACGCCGAGGAAGACATGGCACGATTTGCACTTCGCCACGTTTTGAGCTATCGATCTATGCAATTTCTCTGCCATGGTTGCCCTATCTATCTTATTATATTAATAACAAGACAAAATGTGATTATTTTATAAACGGTTGATTTTAAACTACAGACGTCATATTATTTATTGATAGCGATCCTGTTGAACCTCTCCGATCTCAGATGATCAAAGAATTTGTTTTGATTTCCGCATTGCAATAAAATTCAAATAAATGAAATATTTCTGAACATATAAAGTTACTAAAAACTGTTTTTAAAAGGTGATGAAATAAGCATTCAAATTTCATAATAAGCTTAAAAATAAACATATCATTTTTGTCATATAAATGTTTTGAATGCATATATAAAAAAGTTTTTAAAATGGCTTATGTATGTTCGACTGAACACTGAACCAAAATTAATGAACATTTGTGAAGCATCATTTTTTCTTTGTTTCAAATAAAAAATTATTAATACAAATTTCACAATATTTCATATTTTTTTCTCAAATTGCGGTCGGAACCTTTGGTTTCGTGGAGTATATGCTTCATTTATTTAGTGGTTAACTGCTAGTTTTAAATACAAAGCGTGGTATTTTCTCATTTTATCATCGATTAAATCATAGGTTCCCAAATGGGTCTGTATCGCCCCCCAGGGGTCGATATAGGCTTGCTGGGAGTCTATGTAAGCGATAAAAAAATTTGGGGGTCCACGAGATTCAAATGGGGGTACATACGAGCGGACCTCCATTTACCTCAAGTCAACATTTAGGAGTTCCGTAAATGACACAATAGACCTAACACAAATATAATAGACTGAGAATTTACTTATTTGATATTTGTATTTTTATAATTTCGTTAAGTTGTTAATTAAGGTATATAAATAGAGTCTACGTTCCTTTTCTCGTCAGAATTAATATATTCAAGCAAAACATTGCACAGCCGCGAATTTTCCTAGTTCCCCAACTTGTTTTTGAAAAACATCCAGGGTAATAATAACGCTCAACATTTAAATTCACTTCACACAGACTTCAAAACTAAGTTTGAGGATATTTTGACTATGGAAATGGAACGTTGAAGAATCGGATATCATGTGACAAGAAGAACTGACCGGAATAAGCACTGACAAAGAATTTAAGGGGCTGTTCTGTAGGGCCAGCTACAGAAAGAAATTCCCGTTGCTTATCCTGCTTCATTTTAATTTGGAGTAATACCCCACAAGGGCGCCCTTGTCTGCACAGTGTAAAGACAGAGGAACTATACCGCCACCCGGTTGTTCGACTGGCAAGAGAAGGGAATCTTTTTACGAAAAAAATAAATGATTATCACATGGGACGTTAATAGTTTTAGGAAAATTCAATATTAATTCAATATAGGGGGTCTACGGAAAAAAACATTTTTGGTAAGTGGTCTACGTGGCAAAAAAGATTGGGAAACTCTGGTTTAAATCATATTTAAACGGTGGTAGAAAGAGATTTCCATTAGACCATATGAGTTCTTCCCAAAACTGAACAACTGTCTCAACGGATAACAGCTGTTTGTTCCCTAAACCCAACAAATTAACGCTACGGGTAGCTGTTTGTTCCCTAAATCGAACAAATTAACTCTGCGGGTAATAGATGTTTGTTCCCTAAGCCGAACAAATTAGCCTGAGGGGTTAATGTAAAGTTTCCTAAGCATGGTTCGAAATGTAATTAAAAAGTTTATGGGTTAAACGCTCATCGATTTTTTCTTATTATAACGAAAGACCAAAGAATAATGGAGTACAAAAAATTTCGTGATCCAAAAATCTGGCCATTCTGGCCTTAAATTTCAAATTCATAAAATTCGCTCTCTCAGTAGAAATTCAAAATAAAATGGAATGGAATATACGATGTCAGCTAGTGTGCTATATTTCACTGGCTTACTCGAGACTAGAACCAAAAGTTACCAAGTCTGTGACTACATCGGTTTCCATTCAAATCTACAAAGAAGTCACTTCTATGTGAAAGTGTGTGTGTATTACCTATTCAGTGTACAAACAGACTCGTGGATATTTTTGTTTTTATTTTTTTATGTGAATACCGAACATAAGTCCCAACTTCTCCCAACCGTCTGGAGCCAGTGAGACTATGACATCCCCAATTGGGGTATTTTGCTAGGCTGAAGGCAGTGGAAAAGGGGGGGAGAAGATGAATTTAGTACCTGATTATTTAGATTTGTTCACCAAACATGACTAAAGCCATTTCAAGCAAAGTTTCAATTCTGAATAGTGATATTACACAAAGGCGATACTGAGAGTATCTTCCACTCCGGAACGTGCCACAAGTATACTAGGTATAAATTTATAAATTTATAAAACTTTTAAACTAATAAATTGTGAAATTATTATTATTATTATTATTCAAATAAAATTCAGGGATATGAACCTGCGACCTTCAGATTGCTAGTCGAGAGCCTTACCCCTCGACCACGGAGGCCGTCAAATATGAAATGATAATAGTAAGTAGGTACCTGCTACCTACCCAGGTATTATTATACTGGTTATACGGAATTATTTCCACTGGTAGCATTTTTGCAGTGTTGCCGCAATCATAAATAAAAAAGTGAGCACAGAGCTATTCATTAACCACAGAAATGGGTTTATTTGTGTGATGTATGGTAATAAAGTTGAGTATTTAAGCAATAGATGGCGCTAGTCATAAAGCTTACTTCAGAGTCCGACAGATGTCGCTAGAGTGTAACAATTACTTGTGAGATGAGATTGACAGGGAACAAGCTTCTCGAACCAGAGAATTACCAACCCTGGGGTAATGAACAGTGTAGCTAAAACCAGACCTATTATTTGTATCGTAAACATACACAATTATAAGCAGAACCTTTTACTTTTTACAAAGAGTTCCCAACACTTAAATCTGCAAAGTAAGGCAGATATAACAATTTGTAACCAGCGAATACCTAGGAAATCGCTAATGGTTCGATTAGGATGTAATTTAGCAAACCTTTCCGTCTATAATTTAGTAGGCGCATCAAAGAAATAATAGAGAAACGGGAAGTAAAAATTGTTCAAGTGAGACATTACTGTGTTCTACTTGCGAGTTCTTCCGGTTCTTGAAAAGCAAGTACTCGATATAATGATTTCATATGAAATATAAACATATATTTTTCATACGCAATTATGTGCACAGTGGCGTAATGACTGACCAAGCGGGCTCTGGGGGGGCGGACTCGATGGGGCCCTTGTTAGAACATCATCACATAAGTTCAACTTGTGGCTCGTATTTGCATGTATGCAGGGTTATTTGCGTTATTAAAATCGTAAATTATTGGATTCAAATCATTATTATTAATTTTATTGGAGTTTCGAGTAAAGTAATTCAACTCAGACACTCGCATTCTTTACATTACACTAAAAAAATAATAATAATATTTACTACTGGTAACACAGTAATACGATGAGTAGTGTTTAACGCTTAAATATTTTTTTTATTAGAAATAACATCAATTTTTTTAATGGTTTTATTTAAGTTTTGTTAATAAATTACTGACTATAAAAATATATTATAAACGTCAGCGCCACCTCATTTTTCTGTCGTTTCATATAAAAATAATTAATTAAGGTCTGAATCTTTGGTTTCATAGAAGGTAGACATTTTGATTGTATTGTTGTTAACTTCTATATGAATATAAAGCATGGTGTTTTCTCTTTCTAACACCGTTTAGATCATATTTCTCACCACAACAATAAGGGAGATACAACGATTTCTGTGAGATCATGAGAGTTTTTCCCAGAAATTCACGCGACATGACCAAAGAATTAATCATAACTCCGCAAAGAAAAGAGTTATAAGAGTTATTCGTACGTCGTCGTGTAGATCTTGAGGTGCTCTAAATAGTTAACTGAGCATTAAAATATAATTTATGCCCAGTGACGAATAAAAAGTGAAATTAACGGTAGTGTAGAGTTTTTTTCACCAGCCTTTTTTTAAAACTCTGTACAAGATAGTTTAAAATCTGCCAAATCTGCCTAAACGGTTAGTTGAGAAATACTTTTTGTATTATTTATTAGGTTCATATTATAATAAATTATCTGACACAAATGTGATTGATGATGTTTTCTATTGTTCGTCCTACGTTTAGTATTACAAATAATTGATATTATTTCAATATCTTCAAAGATTTAGAAGTAAGATCACTGCCTACCTACACATCTTGAATAATTATATATTATTTATAAGACTTTTTTACGTTGGTTACGTAACTTAAAATACTTAACATTCGCAGCATATGAATTCCGAGTAGTGCAAAACCTGCGAAGCCTAATTATAGATGTAATTATCAACAATGACGAACACAAAGAAATTTCACAGTTCGGGCAACCGTAGTTCGTGATTCTACTAGTCACTCGATTGTGAAATTGCAGTGAATATATAATTGTTATTTTCACATTATAGTTTGTTTCATAAAAAAGGTCGTCACGTGCTATTATTTTTACTGGCAGACCTAGGTAGTATTATTATGTTAAAAGGGTATGCAAATATTACCCTTACAATTATTTTTATAAGCAATAATTATTAGCCTGAAACACTCATCCACATTGAAAAATCTCCTAATAAAAGATACATGACGCCAACGGGACATGAACCCGTGTCCTTTCGATTTCCGGTTGACAGCTCTGACCACTGAGCTATGGCGGCTTATCTCTTATCCGCGAAATAATTCAATATATACTAGTGTTTCATTCAACAATTACTGCTTATTACATTTTTTCACCTGAAAACAACCAACTTTATTTTATATGCGAAAGGCATTGTAAGTGCTAACTCTCTCACTAGATGGCGTCGAGACAAATTGTCTACATTTTTTGGTGAAGATACTAGAACTTGTCAAATATTAATTATTTATTTTTTGGTAAACTAATGTTTAAGACAAGATTTTTTTATGCATAGCACAAAGAGTAACAATTATTTTTATAAGCAATAATTATTAGCCCGAAACACTCATCCACATTGAAAAATCTCCCGATAAAAGATACATGGCTAATAATTATTGCTTATAAAAATAATTGTTACCCTTTGTGCTATGCATAAAAAATCTTGTCTTAAACATTAGTTTACCAAAAAATAAATAATAAATATTACCCTGTTCACTTTGAAGATCTAACTCCAATCGTCCTTTGAATACTTTCATAGCCAATGGCGATCTAAGAAAAGTATTAAGCCAGTGTTTTTTATTGATTCGGCGAAAGTTTTTAACTAGAAAAACTCCCCGTGAGCTTTATACATGTCTCCCAATATAATATCATTGAGGTATACAGATAGATCCAGCTTTGGCGCTCGCAATTATAAGCAATGGTAAGCAAAAATACAAATTTATTTTAATTTGTTAAGTTCAGGCCAACATCGTGAAATTTTTCCTTAAAAAAATTGAAACAAAGTTTTCACAAACTAATTTTGCCATATTATGCAATAAAACAATTTGAAAAAATATGATATATCAGTAGAAATTTCGATAGTTTATATAAAGCATTTTC
This sequence comes from Hesperophylax consimilis, assembly GCF_061612785.1. NCBI lineage: Eukaryota > Metazoa > Arthropoda > Insecta > Trichoptera > Limnephilidae > Hesperophylax > Hesperophylax consimilis. The sequence continues at coordinate 9,760,515 of NC_142846.1, forward strand.
CAGGCATGATAAACATTTTTTTATAAAATTCTGATGAAAAAGACGGGCAGGGTATGTAGAAAAAATTTAGGATTTATTTCAAACCATCACCTGTCTCAATACAATAAAAATATATACAGTACCAAAAAGTAACTTCGAGTTGTTTACAAATCAAGCTGAACAAATATATAATTCCGTGTCTATTTATCTCCTATCTGTCCTTGAAACACTTATCATAAATCTGAAAAACGCTTTTGATTACATTTTAATCCCTACGAGATTATCAGTATCATATTAATAGAGACTAGATATGATGGACTCGCCGAACGTCACATTGGTGCTGCCAAGGTCTGTTATCTATGTGAGGATATTATGTCAGCGCTCTTTAATAGCAGCAGACACATGTCAGCGCTTTATTAGCAGCAGACACATACCTGGGCGGATGACGAACCTCGTGCTGGCACTGTTGGTGGACGCGGTGGACTCTCTCCCTGCAGCTGCTGGTAAAGTTTCTTCACCACCTAGGATTCTTGCTGCAGAGTCTCCATTTTCTATCTTCGTCGAACGTCACAGCGGTGCTGCCAAGGTCTGTTATCTATGTGAGGATATTTTGTCAGCGCTTTATTAGCAGCAGACACATACCTGAACGGATAACGAACCTCGTGCTGGCACTGTTGGTGGACGCGGTGGACTCTCTCCCTGCAGCTGCTGGTCCAGTTTCTTCACCACCTAGGATTCTTGCTGCAAAGTCTCCATTTTCTATCTTCGTCCAACGTCACAGCGGTGCTGCCAAGGTCTGTTATCTATGTGAGGATATTTTTTCAGCGCTTTATTAGCAGCAGACACATACCTGAACGGATAACGAACCTCGTGCTGGCACTGTTGGTGGACGCGGTAGTTTCTCTCGCTGCAGAGCTAGTCAAGTTTCTTCACCACCTAGGATTCCTGCTGCAGAGTATTCATCTTCTATCTTCATGTCCCCTGTTCCTGTTCTTCATTCTACTTTACTTAACTTCACTTTATTTTGGTAATATTTATATTTTTTGTAATACCTGCATCGAGGTGATAACTCACAAAAGCGGCGCTAAAAAAATTGTCGAATTATTATTATTATTTAGATCAATAATCTTTATTTATGGAATTGATCGACGCAACGCCTAAATAGCACGATAGCGAGACCACAACATGTAATAATTTGTAAAAATATAAAATATTATTATGTTCGCAGGTTTACTTCTCAAGGCGTGCTAGTTTGTTGATCGAAAGCCGACAAGTACAAGTACAGTAACCTACATAAAGGGATCAAATTAGGTCATTTGTGAAAACGAGAGTTTTAACCTTATTGATGACAAATATATCGAGATCTAGATATTGATAGCACGTAGATGTATTTAGGATTATTAATTTTATTTTACTGATAACATTTCAACACGATTGCAATCACACGATCGTTGACACGGTGAAGAAATAATATTTGAAGTGTGTAGGTACCGTTACCTAAATTATGTTACCAAAACATGACATTATTGACCGACCATCTTACCTCATATTATTATGCAAGGCATGTATTTCAGTCAAGGCCATTTATAAAAGTAACGAAATGAGAATGGACGCCCTTATGCAAACATTTTCATTATAGTGACGGTTTTTTTGGTTCTTACGACAGGTAATAAGAAAATATTTTTTGTATGAATTCCAGTAGTTTTTATAGCGACCCCGTGGGTCATTTGAAAGTGCCGGTGGGTCAAAGCGCAGTGCATCAGTACTAAGTTTTTGAACATTAGACCTCGCATCCAAAAAAATATGTTTCTAATCCAATAAATAAAAACCAAAATTTAGTCTAAAATCCGAAGATTTGTAAGTAGGTACTTAAATACCTACCTGCTTAATTACAAACCATAAATATTTTACGAAACATTTTTTTGCTTCTAATAAAGTGTGGGACTACTTTAACTCATCCCACATATGATAACACTAAAATAATTACTCCGCCGCCTGAAGCCCCGGAGGAGCTAGGTGCGGACGGGAAGACGGCTCTCCGTCATTCTAGTTTCAACTTTCGACCAGACCACCACTCTCCACTACCACCGTCTCTGCGTTCGCATAACTTGTAAATTCATTTTCGCAAATAAATTCAACAAAGATCGCAGACCTTTATCTTTCAATCATCCGAATTCCTTGAACACAGATTTACGATACCGGCAGCCATCGTAAATTACACTCCACACATCGCTATCATACTGGCGACTCCACGCTGCCATAAAAGTGTATTCCAAATAAATTTCCAAGGAAAGGGGTAGGGCCCGTTTATATGCGTTCGTAGGGTACGGCTCGCTACGCCACTGATCAAACCATTAATTGACGATAATATTTTTACCTTTGTTCGACCCAGAAGAGAGTTTTACAAACTGAAATTGGTGTCATACAAGAGTATGGTTTATTTACGTATGTATGTAAAATGTGATGCCAACTTACCCACCCCAATGTGGGTGCTTCCTACGAAAAAAAATTCTGCTTTACTTCACCTTCAATACATATGCTAGAATTTTTTTTTTTTTTTAATTTATTTATTTCATCAAAAAATTACAGAATATATATAATATATCATTAGTAAGTTTTATAATTATATGTAAGTTAGAAACAATGAAATTGTTAGAAGAATAATGTTACAATAATACGGCAGTTTCTAATATAAGAAAAAATATATATGAATGTAAGAGCGTTATATAGAAATGGCATAATATACTATACTTTAGGTTGTGCATAACCTGCCTCACTAGGCGAACCTGTATTGAGGCAGAATTTTTAGTTAATTATTTCTCCATTTAGTCTATGGTTTGTTAATATTTAAATGTTTAATATGGGTTCCCATACAGCAATCTATTATTTTAGGTTACATTATTGTTTACATATTGAAGATACAGATAGAATAAGTTTAAACACAATACATACTATAATAACTCACTGTGACAAGGCATTTGGTTACTTTTCATTATTGTTTGCATTTACACAATACGTATATAGTAAGTTTTAGCACCGTACATACTGCAATAACTGTCAATGACAAGGCGTTTGGATGAGGGCACTAGTGTAGGCTCGATCATTTGAATAAATCCAAATTTTAACATTTTTTTTAAACTCTTTCCGTGTTTGACTCTCTTTAATATTTTCCGGGAGCATGTTGAAGATCTTTGTGGCAAAGTAGCCAAAGCTACGTTGACCAAAGGTGGAAGAAAGTGCTGGAACTTGCAACATGTCTTTGTTTGAATTACGCGTAAATCTAAATTAGTTTTTTTTTCGTAAAGCACGTGTTTGTTTTTAAAGAGATGCATGAGGATAGTTTTTACATAGATCTGTCGAACATCAAATACTCTCATTATGTTGAAAATTAAGTTACTGTTTGCAGTTTGAGGAAGTTTGAGAATAATTTTCATAATTGTTTTCTGCCCTTTTCTGGCAGACCTGCGAGAAGTAACGATCCGACCCATTCTTCTGTAATTGCAAATCCTGTGCCCTTCAATTTCTGAGCTGTTTCGACTACTTGCGTGACGTAAGAAGTCATGGAATCACAATTTTCCTGTCGTAACGAGATTAAATGTCTTAGTAGAGATATTTTACGAGAAAAGCCTGAGTCATCAAATATAGACCTCAGTTTAATCCATAACTCTAAAGTTGTTTCTGTTTCCTTAATATGCACGTACAATCCAGGGTCAATAGTTAAAACTAGCTTCGCCTTGGCTCTTGCGTCATCTGATGCTTTTGACTCGAAATTTTTATCTGGCTCCGACTTGATATAGTTTGCGAGATTGTCAAGCACCAACAGATTTTCGACCACAAAACTCCACTGATCATAATTCTGACGTCCTGTCAGCTTCTCAATACTTTGAAAATAGTTTACAGCCATATTTCCACGAAAAGTCAACAATTTTCGACTGTTTTATACTAAATTTACACAGTAAAAACCGAAAAATATATGGATATTTGCCCATAACCTATTAAAACTCGTTGCTTTTCGTAATAGACAAAAGAATAATCTTTATTGTTCTTGAAATTTATTTGAAATGTTACACATTGTTTCAATATAGATGGCGCCACTAAATACATTTGATAATTTTGTTACCAAATAGAAAATAAAACATTTTTTAACTTATTTCCACTTTTTTATTTTACCACTACCGGTTTCATCCTATTATGGACATCTTCAGGCTGGCAATTGAAATTCTTTTGTTACAGAATTTATACAAAATTAGGTACACAATGTCAAGGTAGGTACATATAATATAATAAAAAAGTGGAAATAAGTTAAAAAATGTTTTATTTTCTATTTTAATAATATATAATTCCACCAAGTATAACAGTATAATAAATAAAGTCATAATTTTGTTACCATTATTCTAATAACCGTTACCCTTTTTGTCTTTAACTCTTTCACTTTTTATTGTACTAAATAAATATACTTGTTTAAATTTTGCTCCGGAATGATGCATTACCAATACAGGGTTGGTCCTGCAGACGATTCTGTCACTGCTTAGCATTGTGATATGTTCAGGCACATAGATATCTTTGAAAAATACACTTTTGAGATAAGTATGCAGTTCGATGTAAAATTGTGAGCTCTACATGATGCATTACTGGGATATTTTGTAAAAAAAAAATGCCAGTGTTACAAGTAAAATCTCAGTATTGAAATGTTCGGTCACTCAGAGCAACACTGAGATATTGATGTTGTCCCACTGTTGCTTTCAAAAGGTCGTTTAAAATACTGAAATAAATTCATTGTCTCACTGTAGCTCTATAGTTTTCAACAAGTTGGGTGATCTTGGAAGAGAAACATAAAGAAAATGAAGGTGAATACTGGTCAGGAGTATGTAGCAAAGTCATGAAAGGTATGCAGAGCAAAACAAATATAGCCTTTACTGTGTACCAATTGTAAATACAAATGTTCTGAATCTGTTTTGGAAGTTGATCGATTAAAATATTTTAATATTTATGATTCCATGAATCCAAGCTAATAGTGGTTATTATTTTGAGAGAGATGGACATAACATACGTGTAAGATTTTTTTATGGCAACCTTAGATATAAGCAATAATACCATAAGCACTGCATTAAAAAAGAAAATAGACAGCTTCCTGCAAAAGGATGATTTAGTTGATGATGTTATGAATCACATCAACAGCTTTAGTAGAGTGGAATCGCACTATTGTCGTGCAGGATCGGCTCGGATCTCCAAATATCCAAAAGATGTACAATTTGTACAAATAGAAGTGTATCTCGATAGGTAATCTTTATGTTACACACTCTACGTACAGGAAAATATTCAATACCAAATTCAATTTTTTTTTTAAACCAAAAAAGAACCTTTGCGCATTTTGTGTATATTACAACTATAGTACTGCAAATGAGAAATTATAAAAAATAATAATATTCTGAACACATTCAGAATGTAAAGCTATCTCGATAAGAATAATATAAAAACATTACCAAGACCACTGATGATACTGTAGTTGCCATTCATGACTTTCAAGCTGTTGTGCCGTTGCCGAATGGCAATATATCTATTTTTTATAAGAGCAAGTTACACGTTATAACTTCTGTATTTACAATACCAAAACACGACAAGGCCATTGTTACATGCGGCATGAGGGTGTAGCTAAAAGAGGCGCAATTGAAATGTCTACCTGCGTGTACACATTTTTAAAAGACCTATGCCGAGGGAAATGGGAAGTGATCTTTTATTCTGATAACTGTGTGGCACATAATAAAAACAAATTTTTATTTTCCATGTACATGCATGCACTATGAACACTTGATATTCAAATCATTACCCATAGATATCTAATAGTTGGGCACTCAGAGAACGAAGGAGACTCCATTCATTATTGCATCGACAGAGAAAAGGTCAGGGTTTTAAAACAAGGCCTAATATTTATTCCAACGGAGTTAGCGATGATCATAAAGTGTTCCAAGAAGAATGAACCTCGTTATAAGTTAACAGAAATGGAAACAAAACTTCATTGACTTGAAGAAGGTATGTGAGAAGACTGGAAAAAAATTCTCAATAATCGTGGAAAAAAATAAATGTATTTGGAATAAAGTTAAGATTTTACAGATCACTAAAGATGATCAGTCAGTTATCAAATACAAAAGCACCTACACCGAGGATCCATTCAATCAGAGTATTAATGTGAGAGAGCGACTAAAGAATGTTCGGAATGAGAATAGTATAATTCTAGGACCAGCTTATGCAGTTTCATCTACAATTCCACCGAATAAAAATCGTGATTTCTTATTTCTTTGCCAATGTGGTCTTATACCAAAAAAACCTCATAATTTTTTTAAATTAATTAAACAGACCGCGATGTACAAGAAGAAAATAACGATGAAGGTTCATTGTAGATTTCCAGGGAATTAACACATATTTGTTTTATTTTTTTGTTCTTAAAGTTTTCTGTAAAAAAAATTGAATACTATCTATTCTAAAGGTTTTCTGTTATTTTTGATACTTACCTACTTTTTATTCTTGGTCTTCTGTTAATTTTGTTACATACTTTTATTCTTAAGGTTTTCTGTTATTTTTGTTACATAATTATATTATCACGCTTCTCATAAATAAATTTATAAGCACAAATATATATATTTTTTTCATTTTTATTCCACCTTACTCCCATACAATTGTCTAATTGACAAACTATAGGAGTGAGTTGGTGTGTACAGTTGAAAATGTATTTATGATTATAAACAGCATGGAAAAACATGCAGAAATAACAATTATTAATTATTTTAAGCAATAATTATTAGCCTGAAACATTCGTCCACATTGAAAAAATCTCCAAAAAAAAAAACAATTATTAATTCATTTATCCATCTAAACTCGTAATATTATTACTATGCTACACTGAGATAATTTGAGATGATTACCAAACACTCCGCGCAACAGTGAGATATTTCCAGATTTACGTATACTTTGTCAAAATTAGTATGAAAAAATTAATTATTTTTCTATTATTACAATTTTGTATTGAAGTTAAATAATTTACCTCTCTTATACCATAACATTAATCTGCAAGATTAGTTAATTTGATGCTGCTAGAGCTCACGCAAACCTAAAAGTCCTATTATCTCAGAACAGCATTTTTTAAGATATCCCACTATTGCTTTAAGGTGACGATATCATTTTAGTGTTTTACGTATTCCTGCGCAAATACATAAGTTACCGTTAATAATTGACTGAATAATTGTAATTTCTATAGTTTTAAAGCTCATCATATAGAAAATCATGGGGTCATCGGAAGACCCACTTGGTTACAGACGTTTTGTTTGGCATCTTGGTCTGTCAAGAGTTTTAATAACTTCCCTTTGTGTAAAAAATAGAGATAATGATGTCTTCATTGGGATTTTCCGTGATTAGGATTTCATTTACATATTATTAAAATTTAGTAGTATGGGTAATATGAACAAATTATAAATATTAAGTAGTGTTTTTTTCTGAACTAAATATAAGTGTGGTGATTTTTGTTCAGTTTAATGGTTTCGATTTCGGCGTTTTGTATTCAGCTTTTTATTAAATATTTAAGTGTTACAATATTGTTGTGAGTTTCGAATGAGAGTGGGATTTTGTTTTTAGTTCCATAGTATAGAAAGCTTTTTTGCCCAAATTTTGTAATTGTAGTTTCTTTTTGGAAATGTTTTTTTTTTACATGTGTTAGTTGTTATTTCTCGTGTTTTTTAATCATGAATGCCAAGGAGCATTGTTTTATAATAGAGTTATTTAATCGACAGTTCTTGAAAACCTTATGAAATTAATTTGTTACTCTTTATGCATTGCTAACATTGCTGCTGTCGTGCATTTTAACTTAATTTTATTTCTTTATATGGGCAACTTTCTTTAACCTTAACGTATCGCGGTCCCGATATTTCAATTGAAGTTTCGTAAGTCTGATTGTTGACTCAGCTTTTTACTCGTGCGGTCTGGTTATGATATTATGACCCTAGGAGCGGTGACGTAACTGCTACACGTATCAACATTTACTCTTTCTTCTTCGTTTACACACCACCTATTTTATTAATTCTTATCCTTAAATAAATATGAAAAACAACCTTTGACTTTTATGCAAAACGGGCGGTCTATTTGATAGATTCACCCTTTCTTAACATACGGATTGCAATCTTTAAAACGCAGGTATCAAATGTGAATGCTGTCCTTGTTAAGCACCGATCTATCGATATAAATTTGATTTTATACATCTCTAGCTACTGAGAAATCTTACATTTTGCCATCATTTACACTAGCGAAAACTCTTAGGATGGGTTATTTCATAGAATATAAACAATTCATCAAATTTCAATGTTCATTGGTGAGTTCTGTGAATGTCCTATTCAAGTTCTGTTATTATATCATTATAGGCCAGTTACTTGACAGAACTTAAATAGTAACATTGACATTTAGTATATCATCAAAAAGTCAGCTTTCTGACACTCATAATCTAATTATACATAATTGTCTGCTAAATTGTAATTGCCACCCCTTGGAAAGTGTAGATTGTATCTTGTATCTAGGTGTAAAGATTGATAATTTTTAAAGATGGAATGACCATATTGATATGTTAACAAAGAATATCAGGAGACTTACTTTTATTTTTAAAGAACTTCGACACATATTGGACAAAGAGAAATTAAAAACTGTCTATTTTGCCTTAGTCCAATCTCGACTTTCTTATAACATAGTATCATGTCTAAAGTCCAATGTTGAACCACTAAATATTACTCAAAAATTGATCCTTAAAGTGATCTACAAAAAAATCTGTTATCCATCCAACCTACTTTATAAGGAATGTAATGTTATGTGTATAAAACAGCTATATATATCACTCAAATACTTTGTCGATTTTTCATCAATTTAAATTTGCTGAAAGAACACAACAAACGCGGACTTCTAGAATTAGCTCGAGCGTGAGCACACAGAGAGCGGTCAGGAGTTCCGAGTTCCGCGTTCGGCGTTCATTAGAATGTACTGATACTATAACAACAACGCACACAGCGGGCAGTCAGACCGCGGCGGTCAAAACGGAACGCCGCGTTCTAAGAGTTCTTTTGCCGCCGAGGCAGACAACACCAGAACGCCGCGATGTTTGAGGTTACAAACACAGAAAAGTTAATTGAATTGGTTAGGGAAAGGAGTTTGTTATACGATTTAAGTGATGTAAATTATAAAAAACGCGAAAAAAAAGTCGAAGCTTGGTTTGAAATTGCTACTAGTAAATTTAAATTTTAAGTAAATTTTATTATTAGTAAATTCGCCTTGTTCTTCTCGCGTTGTGTTGATTGGGTGCACCCAATACTTTATTTTCTTTTTAGAAGCTGTTAAGCTCCACAAGAGCAATATATTTTCACGGATGATGAACTTTCTAGTGACATGTTGCATATGCAAAGACCCAAACGAAACTAGAACGCGAGAATTTGAACGCCGCTTGTGTGCGTTGGAACTCTTGAGCGGTCAACGGTCACTAGAACGCAGAACTCTGACCGCTCTCTGTGTGCTCACGCCCTGTAATTGAACTTTGTGGCGGTACATACTAAAACTTATTTTGGTCAAAGAAATTATTTATATCAGGCACCACTTATGTTTAATATTCTTCCAAATCAAATTAAGTCTACCAATTCCTTAGTTAAATTTAAAAAAAGTTAATTAAGATTTTTGTATTGACAGACGATTGTCTTAATATTTTTTCATCCTTGTCCTTTCTTAAATAATAAGATTTTATATGAGTCCCATTTGCTAAAAACTTAATGTCACCCAATCTGTCTTTATTATCTACTTTGCTTCTTCTTTTGAATAGTGATTAATGATTAGTAGTTATGGTTCGAATATTGTTACAATATACTCTCAAATTACCCATAATGATAATAAATGATAATTGGATGACTTGTGTAGCGCCGTTTTTGTGCAAAATCACCTCAAGGGCGCTGAAAACAGATCTGGTAACACATATAATACTTTTCTATAATTTTGAAATATTTTGTGTTTGTATGTAGAATTACTTTATGTTTGTGATTACTCTTGTTTGCTTCACTCAAATGTAAATTGTTAACCTCGATACAGACTCAGGACGGGTTGTTTCGGAGAATTTGAACAATTCATCAAATTTCAACGCTCATTTTCCAGTTATGCGAAAGATTTTTTCAAGTTCTGTTTTTATGTCAGTTCTGTCAAGCAAATAGCCTATAATGATATATTAACAGAACTTGAATACGACTTTCACAGAACCTGGAAATGAACATTGAAATTTGATGAATTGTTTAAATTCTCCGAAACAACCCGTCCTTAGTCCTAGTGAGGTTGATTTTTATGTGAAAAAAATGTGTTTTATGTATAGTTAGATGCAATAAATAAATAAAAACAGAACTGAAAAAGAACTTTGACAGAGCTTGAAAATTTACTTTGTAATTTGAAGAATTGTTCACATTCTCTGAAACAACCCGTCATTACAATCGACATATCTTTCATCATCCAAGCTCCATAATAAGTTACTGAGCAAACAACATTCGCTTCGTCATACAACCGTACGGGCGAGTATTTTCCACTAGCAATAGTACCGATGCCACATCGTGCGCGTATGTGTGTACGTACGCTGGACCCTGTCAGCACTTTCCTCGCCGTACTATGCAGATGTGACATGAGTCAGTGTATCGGCGGGTAGCGGGGACCAATTTAACAGACAATAAGCAAAGAGACGAGCTCCGGGAAGTCGGACTTATTCACCGTGAGGTTCTCCAACCAACACAAGACAAAAGAGTATAGTTTTTTCATCCATCGATTATCGACAATCGATAATCTATAACATAACTTAACTGTAAAGAGCAGACTCGCGTCCAAAAATAATGTTTCTAATTTTCCCTTATTTAATAAATCGCAATGATAGTATATAACCATATATTTTATCGACTCGAGCGATCTTTGGAATATTATGCCAAGTTTGCTAAAACGTTTTGAAAGATTGCTTGCCATAATGTACCAAATTTATAGAACCTAAGAATATAGGATAAACGGTGAAATCTAGTACAATTCATCGGCTTTAAGGCGAAGCTTAATGCCAAATCACTATTTTGATTAATCTTTAAAACGAATTGGTGTACATTATGAATACCAAAAATATGCTTTAAATAAATTGAAGGTTTTTCTATCGTTTTGTTTGAGTAGAATGCAAATAAAATTAAAAAAATACTCAGTAAAAAATATAAATGTAAACTACTAAAAAAAATATTTTTTCAATAGAAATGTATGAACGCATAAATAAACAACTTAAAAAAAATTCACTATTATAGCTAAGATTATCTGTGATAGTTTCACTTGATTAAATTTTTTGCTTTCTAATAAAATTATTTACAAAATAAATAAAAAACAGTTTTGTGCTTGAAATTGAACGTTTCTAGACTCCGTTTGTCAAGCGATTTTAATGCCTATTTCCTACAATATAAGGTATACCAAGAATATACACATTTTAGCTTGTAGCTTCCTCTTACGTCGCAGTAAGCAGTTTCATGTATTTTCATATTAATATTTTGAGGAATGGTATCAATTAAATAATATGTATAATATGTAAAATAATACATATGGCGGTATAATTTTTTTAAATTTCATAGATGTATTTACACAATTTGTCCATAGAAACGTCATTATCTCAAATGATTTTTTTTTAAACTTTCTTCTTGCAGGTAGGTAAAACAATATCTTTACTGAACCATTAAAATAGCCACCATCTTGAAACGAAAACGGAAAGGTTATCCTAGGAGTGTTTTCATAATATTATATTTCGCTTGGAATTATAGACAAGGTAACTTGTGTCAAGCAAGTTTACTTTTGTAGTAAGTAGTCTATAACTTTATTATCAGCCTTTAATTCGGTAGTAAGCCTGAGCCGGCTTGCGATGTTTTCTCCGAACAGTTTGACGTTCTTCAGGCAGCTAATTATTGTGATGCGCGGTTTATTTCCGTAGCGGTGAATAACAACTAACGACGAAGAGCGACGCTCCTGTACCGTGTTTACCGGCGGACTTATTTCTCTCATTTTACTATTCCTCGATTGATGACGGATCTTCCCGCCATTTCAATTGTGGTGGGATAAAGGTCAGTGTAGGGTGATACTCACCATCAAATTGTGTTCAAATTGAGCGCAGTTATGCAGAAAGCAGCCATTCAATCACATTCAGTGAAATAGGTACTTTTAAATAATGATAAATACATAATAATTAATTTTTGGAATGACTTAATGAGTAAAATATCAAATTGTAATATTTCACCATGGAAGAAAATATCAACGACTCTCAAACGAAAAATCAGTAGGTTCGCTAGGTTTAATGACTAAGCAGAGGTGTCCGGATTCATCGGGTGAGATTTGTTGAGGATGCATCTGGCCATTAGCTGCGTGGTGTGCCAGATCGGGAGAGGTTGGTTTGGGGAGACCCTTCGACCACTTCTACCATCGCCTTGCGCAGCAGTGGGAGGGATATGTTCATATGTCCGTCACTCCTGAACACCCTGATCCCTAGATTCCTACCCAACCCTCATACCCTTTACCTTCCCAGAACTTCCTCTGGTTTATTTTCTTTAAAAAAAACTCTCCACACAGTATGCCAAAAGATAACACAGACTCTAAGGGAATTTATTGAAGTGAAACTTCTTTACGCGCGTTATGCAATTTCGAGGACCGGAGTAAAACCAACTCATCAAAAACCGTGATCATTTCGCTATAGGAGCCTAGCCAATATTATATACCAACTTTAGGTCACTCTCCAAACTCAGCTTCGCGGTCTAGAGGCAGAGCGCCCGATTGTCGTCGTGAAGAACCGAGGTTCGATCCTCGCTTTAACTATTTTTTTTTCTTTTTGTGATTTTTTTAATAATATGTTTTTTTAAAGTGATAAAATGCTCTCGTGCTGCGACTTTTAGATATTTTGACTATATAATATTTTGGTCGAATACGTAATAACCGCGGTCTAGAGGCAGAGCGTTTGACAGTCGTTATGCAGGACCCGGGTTCGAATCCCATATTTTTATAACTTTTGATTTTTTTTTTTATCACATGCTACTTATAAATATGTCAATAGACAGAAAAAAAGAGAGAATGAAATGAAAAGAGAGGAGAAGAATATTAAAAGTTTCACTTCCGTCGTGCGTAGGCTTGCCACACACTGTATTTTTTTCATTAGAGCCTCATGTGTGGAGTTAGTGCAAAAAAAAAGAAAGAAAATGGTTCGGTTCCATCTAATTGAACCAATTGGACCCCCCTTCAATTCGTTTGCTTGTTTGAGTCTCAGATCCACCCCTGCCCATCAGTCTTTTCATCTCCCGTGGAACAGCGAAATAATTCAATAATAACGGTAACCAGCCTACCCAACCTGTTGGACTGGTTAGCCAGAAGTGCAGATCAGAAATATATACCATCAAGTTACAATGTGTTCGGCCGATACTTTGTTGCGAAAAGGGCGACCACAAAATAACTGACTTATTTTATTAGCAAAATGTTTAACAATACTATGAAGGCCGTTTATCTAGAATTAAAAACAATGCATAAAAACACACACGACAGTTTTTGTGAATCAAAAAGAACAAAGCTTTATTAGGTAGACGGAGAAAACATACTGACAATAAATATTGTTAATTTATTAAGTATCTCTTTAAATTATTCGTTATCCGGTTAAAAACGGGATTGCAGGTCCAGAATGAATTCATAGGTTTCCTAAAGTAATTACTTTACTAAAGTAGAGTAATTCCTGAGTCACGAGTTAAGACGCACACAGTTTCGTCGCGCGTATTTTGTTAACGAATAATAATAATAAATATGTCTAATAAGCAAAGCATCGCAGTACTGGATGATTGCTACACGCAACTATCGTCAATGAAAACTAAAAATCTCGAACAGGAGCGAATAATTCGGCAATTATCGAATGAAATAATCACTCAAAATAATATCATTTCGCGGCTCGTTACGAGTATTGAAGTCTTTCGGAGTACCTACAGTGCGAATGACAAGGTGATTACAACGCGATCGAAAACAAAAATCAACCAAAATTCAAACTCAGGTGAGAATATTGATACCATCTCTCTCACACCTGCAGTCAGCCAGCCTCGTTTGGCAAACAGCAGTGAACCAGTTACCGTTTCCCCTGCGCCCGCCCCCGCCTCCGAGTCGGTTACACCGGCTGAGAGCAGCGGCGTTAACGTCAAGCAAACCCCCCGCACCGAGCCGCCCTCCTGCCCATTGTTATCATACAGTGCCGCCTTACGCAATAAAAACAAAATTTTAGTCGTAGGAACCAATGACTCGAGTAAGATTAAAGTAATACCCAAACAAAAATTTATTATCGTTTCACGCTTAGATCCCGACACGACGACGGAGGAAGTCATTTCCCATGTCAAAACGAATACAGCTCTCAGCTGTAATGCTGAAAAGTTTATGGCGTTTTCTAAAGAATACTCATCCTTTAAAATAGGAGTCGACGAGCAGAACATAGATTTACTACTAAAAGAAGAACTATGGCCCCGAGGAGTGGTTGTCCGTCATTTTAGATATTATAATAAACGCATTTCAGGTCAAGAAAACGCGAAAAAGCCGACCGAATCAAAATGACTGCTACTATACCAGAACGTGCGAGGACTCAGGTCTAAGATGAATCAATTTCTAGAAAATGTTCTTAACCAAGAACATAAATTCATCGTGATTACGGAGTCTTGGCTAAACGATTCGATATTTAACGCGCAAATTTTCGACAGCAGATACACAGTTTTCCGAAAAGACAGAAGCACTCAACAAACACGAGGTGGTGGACTACTGCTCGCTTTACTAAACGAAGAAAACATGCGAGCCGAACGACTTTCCCATCTGGAAACGGGAGACGAAAATTTATGGGTCAAAGTCACAATTCAAGGCTTATGTTTATTTATTTGTTCTGTTTATATCCCACCCAGTTCAAAAACGCATATTTACACGACTTTTTTCGAAACTTTAATTAGTAACTTAACTTACCTTGTTGATAAAAAAATCTTAGTGATTGGTGATTTTAACATTAATTCTTCACAAAATCCACGTGCAGTGAACACTGAGCTTTTATATGTTATGGAACTTTTTCAATTGAAGCAGTTTAATACAGTACTTAACTCATGTAATCGTACTTTGGATCTAGTATTAAGTAACTTTAGTATGTTTACAAAAAAATCCGATTTCTGTCTTGTTCAAGAAGATAATTATCACCCGACACTTGTGTCAGAAATTAGTCTTGATCATGACAGACCGTTGAAAAGTCGTTGTTTACATTCAGAAAATAACTTTCGTGGTTGGAATTTCCGCAAAGGAGACTTTGAGAAGCTGTACAGCCAATTGCGTGACCACAATTGGCTGGCTATCTTGGAGATCTCCGATGTTGACGAAGCAGTTAAGTACTTCTACGATACCCTATACGCGTATTTTGACAAATGTTTTCTAAGAAAAAAGCGCCGCGAAATGAAAACTATCCTAGATGGTTTTCGCGTGAGATTATCGGGGACATAAAGACGAAGCTTGTTTACCATCGACGGTGGAAACGATCAGGTTTGGATAGTGAACACGAGTTATTCAAATCCTATCGTACAAAAATTAAACATAGCATTTCAATAGCACACAAAAAATATATTGTGGAGGTAGAGAATAATGTTAAACACGATCCAAAGTCATTTTGGAAATATGTTTCTGACAAAAAAAATGACAGAGGCCTCTTAAATCATATTATTCTGAATGATTGTACTTACAAAGGAACTGACGTACCGGAAGCTTTCGCAAAATATTTCCAATCTGTCTATAATCCAGAAAAAGCTGATTTTGATTCTTACGTACCAGGACAGATTGGATTGACAAAAGCTCAAAACATATCTATAGAAAACGTTAATAACATGGATTTCAGTTTAGCAATAAGAAAATTGAAACCAAAAACATCATTTGGCCCTGATTTCATTCCACCCTTCGTCATTAAGGGTTGTTCTGAACCACTGTCTAATCCACTTCTACATATATTTAATCTTACGATTAAAAACGGATTTTTTTCTAAACTGTGGAAGCTGTCAAAAGTTACCCCTCTACATAAAGATGGTGACAAGTGTCAGGCAACCAATTACCGTCCTATAGCAATTCTTTCCGCACCTGCCAAGTTATTCGAAATAATTATTCATAAATATGTATATGCCAAGGTTGAACCATTCTTGATCGAACAACAACACGGATTTCGACGTGGCCGATCAACCACTACAAACTTGATGGCATATACTGATTACGTGGCGAGAGCGCTCGATAATAATGAGCAAGTTGACACGTCATACCATGACTTTGCGAAAGCTTTCGATAAGGTTGATCACTTAGTGCTCTTAAGTAGGCTTGAAGAAATTGGTTTTTCCGAAAACTTAATTAAACTCTTTGCTAACTATTTAAAAGAAAGGGAACAATTCGTTTCCTATGGTGGTTTTAACTCTAACGCGTATCCTACAAACTCTGGTGTGCCGCAGGGTTCCAATTTAGGACCCTTATTGTTTCTAATTTTTATAAATAATATTCGGGGAAAAATCAAATTCGTCCGTTTTTTACTTTTTGCAGATGATATTAAACTGTTCTTAAGAATAAGATCATTAGAAGACTGTAAAAAGCTCCAGGAAGATATAAATGCAATTATTGACTGGAGTATTGACAGCAAACTCGGTTTCAACTTCCAAAAATGCTCAGTTATGTGTTTTACGAGGTCACAAAAGATCGTATATTTTAATTACAAAATGAAAGATACATCACTAAAGCATACGGTGACTTATAAGGACTTAGGAATTGTGTATGACGCTCGCTTAACATTTCACGCTCACATTGAAAAGATCTGTAAATCAGCTACAAGAATGTTAGGTTTTGTCATACACAATTCAAAGGAACTGACAAACCTTGCAGTCATAAGGCTGCTTTACTTTAGCTTAGTGCGTAGCATTCTCGAGAGTGGATCTCAGGTATGGGGGCCAGAGGACACTGTCTATGTACTAATGGTCGAGAAAATTCAAAAGAAATTTTTACGATACCTCTATATGAGAGAGTTTGGTTTTTACCCATGGCTGTTTCCAACAGCATTTATCTCGGGAATGCTGAATATCTGCAGCCTTAGTTCCAGACGGGACGTCGCATTATTGATGATGGCTTACAAGCTTCTGAATGGTTTAGTATCAATTCCAGACATTCTGTCAAAAATAGGACTTTATGTCCCGGATAATTTCACGAGAGGCCGCCAACACAGGCTTTTAATTCTTCCCAGGTCCAGAACTAACTTACCAATGGTGATGCCCCTGGGAAGACTCACTAGGTTAATTAACTCCCTTCCAGCTAACTTGGATATTTTCCATATGTCCTACAACGACTTTAAGCGCGAAATATTGTATTTGTTTTAACTGTATACTTATGTATAATTTTTTTTCCATATTTTGTTTACCGCTTTTGCATATGTTTTAACTGTATACTTATGTATAAAATTTTCTTCAATAATTTGTTTACCGCTTTTGCAATGTATTGGTTTTTGTACTGTTTTTGCAAATAAATAAATAAAATAAAATAAAATAAATAAAATAAAAACTACAGACAAAATACAAATGAATTGTCACGATGTCGGAACACGTGTTCATAACAATTCGAACAACATTTTCGAATTTCGGCATTATACATTATTAAGACAAAGCAGGTGCATGAACACGTATTATGATATAATTACGAATTTACTAAAAAAATATCGAAAGCGGCCTGCAGTCCCGTTTTTAATCAAATTACTAATAATTTTAAGAGATTTTTAATAAATAAGCAATATTCATTTTTCTCCGCGTATTATGTCTTATGTAGGTAACAAATCGATTGTTTGGTCGAATACAGTACCTACTCACAATGCACTTTTTAAAACATGCATTAAAAATGATATTTGAATTAAGAAAAGAAAAATGAATTAAATATTTAAAAAAAGGTTCCTCCAGTTGCAGCTTGTAAAATACAAGTTCAGAACTCCGCCATGTGTGAATGTCGTCTTGATGAAAAGGATCTCAATCAATTTTTTTTTACATAAACAATTCGTACAAAAAATCATCTCTGACTGACCCTGACCTGATCAGTATGGGTATTCTCCCCCCCCCCTTTAACATGGCATCGCTGTTGTCCTCTATCGACAAATATGTATATCTTTATATCATCTAGTTTCTTTAAAATTAATACCATCTATTTTTTATTGTATTTGTGCATGGATATTAATTTTTCCTCTAGTATTAACTTAGTGTGTTTAGTATCATGTATTTATTTTATTTGCTTGTATATTTTACATGTATTAACTATATCATCTTATTTATTAATTACTAGCTGAACCCGGCACGCGTTGCTGTGGCTCAGTCTGTCTGTGCAGATATAGAAACAATATCGTGTTAAAAAAAACATATGTTTACCTGGCACAGTTGACACCTGTATAATTTAGGTACATAAAAACAAACGCATATTCGAATGCAACGTTGTGCCAAAAGTTCAAAGCAGTCGTCTGAAGAACTTACTACGTAATTAGTGTATCATAAAAAGGCCAAAGCAATCGTCTGAAGAACTTACTACGGAATTAGTTTATCATAAAAAGGCCAAAGCAATCGTCTGAATAACTTACTACGTAATTAGTGTATCATAAAAAGGCCAAAGCAATCGTCTGAAGAACTTACTACGGAATTAGTTTATCATAAAAAGGCCAAAGCAATCGTCTGAATAACTTACTACGTAATTAGTGTATCATAAAAAGGCCAAAGCAATCGTCTGAAGAACTTACTACGGAATTAGTTTATCATAAAAAGGCCAAAGCAATCGTCTGAATAACTTACTACGTAATTAGTGTATCATAAAAAGGCCAAAGCAATCGTCTGAAGAACTTACTACGGAATTAGTTTATCATAAAAAGGCCAAAGCAATCGTCTGAATAACTTACTACGTAATTAGTGTATCATAAAAAGGCCAAAGCAATCGTCTGAAGAACTTACTACGGAATTAGTTTATCATAAAAAGGCCAAAGCAATCGTCTGAATAACTTACTACGGAATTGGTATATCATAAAAAAGCCAAAGCAATCGTCTGAATAACTTACTACGGAATTGGTATATCATAAAAAGGCCAAAGCAATCGTCTGAACAACTTACTACGGAATTATTATATCATAAAAAGGCCAAAGCAATCGTCTGAATAACTTACTACGGAATTGTATATCATAAAAAGGCCTACAGAAAAATCTCTACAGATATTATATGTCTATCTCCTAAGGATAACCCCTAGCAACCCAGGTTACACGTCAGCTAGTATATTTATATTAGAAGGCAACCTCATCGATCCAGGATATTAACTTCATTTGTAATTAAACATATTGTAGCTTTAATGCAAAGTGTTTGTATTCACCTTGTACGTATGGAACGCAAGATACAATGTTGTATAGTCTGACAGAGATTAATGACAGTACGCCGTGAGGAGAATGCAGTGGGCTTGCAACTTACAACCAGACAATGCAGGTCCGGACATATTTCAACAGCTTAAACCTCATTCATGTTCAAAGGAAATGATCAGTAATCCATTTTGGTGAAATCGATGTGTTGAGTTTGACATTGATTTGGGAGATAATAAGGTTTATATAATCCCCGACGCGACGCAGATATACTATAGTATTTTAACGCGATGAAATAATATTATATTGGTGCTGCTTTTTGGAACTTTTATTCTTGTCCCGTTTTATTTATTCCTTTTTGTATTGCATTATTTTAGATTTTTAAATAAATAAAATAATATAAAAATTTAAAAGTTGTAGACCTGGTACAGTCATCAGATATGAGTTAATCATAACATACTGTCAAAAGAATTCTGCAGAATCGTCCATTCAATTTATCTACAAAACATATTCATGACAGAAACGTGTCAAGGATAAAATTAATAACATCTTGTGGAGAACAGAAACATTTGTCAAAAATTAAATAATCGTAGTAATAAGTTGAAAGCTCGTTTAATAATTTTAATGATTTAAATCATGCAACATAGCAGGGCGATATTTATAAAAGTTCTTCGTTATTTATTTTCGGGTACTTTAACACTTTTCCGAAAAAGAAATAATTTAATAATAATATTTTTTGAACGTCATCATAGCTAAGGGGATCATACCATCAGATCTGAATGTACCATAATGTGAACCAAAATCAGTGTTGTCATAGTATAGTAAAATAATTTATTAAATTTAATTGTAAATTAGAAGGAGGGATTTAGAGACCTCGGTCACCAACGTTTCGCAAGACTGATCTGCTTCAGCATCAGTCAAATACGATTACTCGCTTGGCCGAAGAAATGTTGAGGATTCCGGGGAACGCTGTGGACTTTGACGTCAAATGTATAAATACCTGAAGCAGCCACATCACATTGGCTAAGCGGATATATTGCCAAGCATTATCTTTTGGACAATTCATAGGTCACAGAACATACTTTTTTTGAATAATACAAATAAATATATATATATATATTTTTTATTTATTTCATCAAAAAATTACAGAATATATATAATATATCATTAGTAAGTTGTATAATTATATGTCAGTTAGAAACAATGAAATTGTCGAAAGAATAATGTTACAATAATACGGCAGTTTCTAATATAAGAAAAAATATATATGAATGTAAGAGTGTTATATAGAAATGGCATAATATACTATATTTTAGGTTGTGCAAAACCTGCCTCACTAGGCGAACCTGTATTGAGGCAGAATTTTTAGTTAATTATTTCTCCATTTTGTCTATGGTTTGCTAATATGTAAATGTTTAATATGGGTTCCCATACAGCAATCCATTATTTTAGGTTACATTATTGTTTACATATTGAAGATACAGATAGAATAAGTTTAAACACAATACATACTATAATAACTCACTGTGACAAGGCATTTGGTTACTTTTCATTATTGTTTGCATTTACACAATACGTATATAGTAAGTTTTAGCACCGTACATACTGCAATAACTGTCAATGACAAGGCGTTTGGATGAGGGCACTAGTGTAGGCTCGATCATTTGAATAAATCCAAATTTTAAAATTTTTTTTAAACTCTTTCCGTGTTTGACTCTCTTTAATATTTTCCGGGAGCATGTTGAAGATCTTTGTGGCAAAGTAGCCAAAGCTACGTTGACCAAAGGTGGAAGAAAGTGCTGGAACTTGCAACATGTCTTTGTTCGAATTACGCGTAAATCTAAAGTTAGTTTTTTTTCGTAAAGCACGTGTTTGTTTTTAAAGAGATGTATGAGGATAGTTTTTACATAGATCTGTCGAACATCAAATACTCTCATTATGTTGAAAATTAAGTTACTGTTTGCAGTTTGAGGAAGTTTGAGAATGATTTTCATAATTGTTTTCTGCGCCTTTTCAACAGGATCTAGAGCTGATGAAGTACCCCCTCCCCATGCAATGATACCATACTCAATGATAGATTGGGTTAATGCAAAATAAACCGTTTTTAGAATTTGTAAGTTAAGGAAGTTCCTTACGGATCTGAAGAAATGTATTGTTTTCCTAATTTTATTCGCAATGATCTGAGTATGTATATTCCATTTGAGGTATGGGTCAATGGTGAGGCCGAGGTACTTCATCTGTGGAGTTCGCTCTATACAGGGGCACTCATTGCATACATTGGAATTCGTACAGTTATGTATTTTTATGGAGTAATCATCATTAGGTTGGCCTGCAGTATTGATGCTTGAAGTGATATATTTTGTTTTTTTCGTGTTAAGGGTAAGCGTGTTTATATCTAACCATTTTTTAACTAAGTTAATATTTTTTCAGCTTTTTTAAATACAGCTGACCAATTGTTGCCTTCAAACAGTAAGACAGTATCGTCGGCAAAGCTAACAATGCTTCCCTCAATTTCAAGTTTGCAAAAGTTGTTTATATAGAGTAAGAACAGAGTTGGTCCCAATACGCTTCCTTGTGGAATTCCATAGTCAGTTGAGCGCTGGTTACTGAGGGTATTATGTATTTTAACCTGTTGTTTGCGTCCATTTAGGTAGCTTTTAAAGAAGTTTAGCTCTTTGTCCGTGATGCCGATTTTTTCAAGTTTTTTAATTAGTTTAAAGTGTGATATTGTATCAAAAGCCTTAGAGAGGTCTAAAAAGATTGAAATACATTTATTTCCTTTATCAAGGCTTTTTACAATGAAGTCTGTCACCCTGGCAATGGCATCTGAGGTACTTTTGTTTTTTTGAAAACCATATTGATTTTTTGAAAGTATTTTATGGCTCTCGATAAATTTTAAAAGTTGTGTATTAATAAGGTTTTCAAAAACTTAAGACAAGCTATTCAGTAAAGTAATTGGTCTATAGTTATTGATATCTGACTTGTTTCCAGATTTGTAGATGGGAATTACGATACTTTGTTTTAGGTTAGAGGGGAAGTAGCCCTGTTTAATACTTAGGTTTATAAGGTATTCTAGTGGCAATGTTATCTCCGAAGACAGCGTTTTAAGGATTTTCGTTGAAATTTCGTCTGATCCAGCAGAAGAAGTGTTTTTTAGAGAATTAATTGTTTTGAGAATTTCTTCCTGTGACACAGTTTGGAATAGAAATTTTGTATTTATGTTATTTGTTTGAACCACTGTATCGGTAGATTGGGTGATTCCGCTCTGGGCAATTTGAGAAGCAAGATTTGGACCGATATTAATAAAAAAATTGTTTACATGATCAGCTACGAGCTTAGGATTTTTTGTGGTTTCAACAATATGTCCATCAATAGAAAGTTTATTTAAGCTCTGTTTCTCTTTTGTAGTTTGCGAGTTTGTGGCTTCTCTAAGTATTTCCCATAATTTTTTGGGATTATTGTTACTTTCTTTAATTCTTTCTGAGTAGTAAATTTCTTTTGCTTTTCTGATGACGTTACAGCACATGTTTCTATATTTTTTATAATAGTTGAATGTTAGTTGGTCATACGGATTTTCTTTGGTTTTTTTGTGCAGCGTGTTTCTTTTGTGAATGCAATTTATAATGGAGTGATTAATCCATGGTTTCAAGGGTTTCAATTTGTTACTTATATTTTTGGTCATCGTCAGGGTATGGTGGTGTAATTCGTTTTTCAAATAGTTAATAAAGTATATCCATGCGTCCTCCGATTGTTTAATTTGGAAGAGTTCTTGCCATGATTTGTTCTTTAAATTGGTTATTATATTTTGAAAGTTTTTAATTTAATTTTATTGTATGCTAAAGGCAGGCTACATTTATTTATTTGGATAGCTGTTTGTAGTGCAAAGATAGTTGAATAATGGTCCGTGATAGTTGATTTGTAGACGATACTTTTAGATGGTTTTTTTGACTTTACCATAATGTGGTCAATGCATGATATAGATCCATTTGTCGTTCTTGTTGGTGAGTTAACGGTACTCACTAATCCATTAAATTCTAGCATGTTGATATAGTCTTGGCTTTGGTGGTGTTGGTTGCTCGGTAGTATGTTAATATTTAGATCGCCCATTATTATGATATTTTTGGTATTGGAAAGATTTGAAAGTGTGCAACTAAGACTGTTTAGAAATGGCGTGATGTTACGAGTCGATGGCGAGCGGTATATAGCGAGGATTACTGTATCATTGTTGTATTCTATTTGTGTGCAACTTGCATCCTGAATTTTTAGTTCGGTTACTGTGAAGTTTTGATTATTTTTTGTGTAAACAACAATCCCATCGTTCTGATTATCAAACGTAGTTGAATTGTGTGATGTGTAATTTTTTATGATTTTAGGTGTATATGTGTTTGACAACCAGCACTCGGTCAGAATAATTATGTCGAAAACAATATCTATGTGGTGAAGTTGAATTAAGAGTTCGTCAAAGTTTTTATTTATAGATCTTATGTTTTGGTGCATAATTTTTGTATTGGCAGAGTTTCCAATCAGGCGTTTACACATATGAGTATCTGAAGTTGCGTAAGAAAGATTTTGGTTGTGTAATTCCTCATCAAAAAATTCCATTGAGAAAGGCATGTTGATATAATAATTATACGAAAATTTAAAAAAAATAGTTTATATGTTTATGGGAGCTCCACTGTCCGTGGCAGTTACCGGGAGTTTCACCCTAGTTGCAGATAGAGAATTACCGAAGTGGATAATTATTGTTGTAGTTCGAAACAATAAATGTAAAGTTTCTCCTTACCGTTTGATTATAAAGGGTGATCGGGCCAATAACTAACCGACGTTGGAGCTCTCCAGAAGCATCTAAACCATTTTTAACAGGTCATCAGCGTGTTTAATGTAGATGATTTTTTCTCCTTCTTTTTTTCTAATCATAATTTTTGAATCTTTGTACCACACATAATTATATCCCCTTTCTTTCGCCTTTGATTTTGTTCTCCATAGAAGGTCTTTGTAATGAGGACTGAGAATTTCGCTGATGTAGATTCGTTGACTTTCTGGATCCTGCGCGGTGGCTGAGCTTAAAAGTTTCCAGTTTGTAAGAAGTTGGTATCTCTTTTGTCTATTGTTTAGTTTAATATGTATTTTTGGGGGGACTCCCGGTCGTTTATCAGGTATCCTCCTCACGTCCACTATATCTTCTCCTTTTATGTCCACTCCTGCAATTGAAGCCACCCGTTTTATATCATCAGAGGGCTGCTCGTCATTTTTTGGAATGAGGCCGGCAAACTCCAGTGAATCTTCTAGTGATCTTTGATCAACTTCCGCCAATCTGACTTCCAGACACTTTATTTGTTTGTCCTTTTCGACGAGTGTATTCCTTAGTGACTCTACTTCGGAAACCAATTTAGTGATGGTTTACATTTTAACAATTAGATCGTCATATTGACGGCTGATGAAATCTCTCGAGTGTTTACTCTCTAAGTTTTCATCGTCAATTTTTTTAATAATTGCCGATTTAAAAGCTTCCAGTTTTGTTACCATTTTTTTTCCATTTTCTCCATAAGTATGTCAATTTGTGAAGATACATCTACAGCCAAGCTCGTTGTCGCGGGCATTTGTCCTTTGCTTCGAAGGTTTTTGTCGGCAGACATTTCTTGTTTTTGTGCTCTTTGTAGTAGGAAAGGTTGGAAACTGGCTCTACTACTCTATGTGGATTCGCTGCGTTATCTGTGTTGTTATTGTGGCTGAGTGACGTTTGTTTTGGAATGTCAGCATGAAGTGTTAGGACACTATAAACTCACAGATCACTCTGGTTTCGTGCTACCATTTGAATACCGGATCACTTGTAAGGTATTTTTTTAGTTCGGTTTAAGTTTTGGCACTGTTATCAATAAAAAAATTGTGGATGAATAGAAGAAATATAACTGATTTATTTTTTTTGTTTTAAATTATTCACTCCGAACTTAGACTGTTGTGAACTTCTGCACCTAAATCAACTTTAAAGATCCTACCTCAACAATCGTTCCGGAACTAAGTACCAAATCGGCTGTGGTTTGGTAAAACCCTTCAAGCCACAATGTGACGAAAAAAAGAAGACGATAAAAACAAATATTTACAAATTCACTGTGGATACACAAAAGTGGTTATTAGTTTTAAATTGTTATTTGTAAAATATAGGAATTCTCTTTATAATTATGAGAGATTTGACGATTGAGTAATTTTATCTACGTTTTCTCGAAATAACCTTAAAAAAATATTTACGCATAAATTTAGATTTTAATATTAAAAATTACTTTACCATGTTGTACTTCGAAAACTATTCTAAATGACACTACTGAAAAGTAACATTTAAAAAGTGTGGCTTGAAGGTTTCTACCAAACTACAGTCGATATACCACCTACGGTACATATGTTCACCTATTTCTCACTTTCATACACACTTGGTAACAAATCTATATCAATTATCAACATATTTAACATTTACAACACTTTTAACAGGTACTTGAATTATATTTTAAAGTAACCATGATTATTTCAGTGATACTTGAATGATATTTTAAAGTAACCATGATTATTTATTAAACTGTTATACGTGGTGGAATTATATAGTATTAAAATAGAAAATAAAACATTTTTTAACTTATTTCCACTTGTTTATTTTACCAGTACCGGTTTCGTCCTATTATGGACATCTTCAGGCTGAATTTCAATTGCCAGCCTGAAGATGTCCATAATAGGACGAAACCGGTACTGGTAAAATAAACAAGTAGAAATAAGTTTAAAAATGTTTTATTTTCTATTTTAGTAACCATGATTATTTCAGTGATACTTGAATGATATTTTAAAGTAACCATGATTATTTAAGAGGTACTTGAATGATATTTAAAAGTAACCATGATTATTTAAGAGGTACTTGAATGATATTTTAAAGTAACCATGAATAGTTAAGACGTACTTGAATGACATTTTTAAGTAAACACGATTATTTTGGAGCATCGAATAAGAAAAATATATATTTTTAATAACCTACAATCTGTTTTTTTTTATATTCTTTGTATCATGCACTTTGTCATTTATTTATTTAAGTCTTTAATCCAGCGATACTGGAAGGATGGTGCAATACCAGTATGCCATCTTACTTGATATGTATACAACTATTATATTGAAAAATTTAAATTTAAATAAAATTAAAAATAATTGATTAGTAGATACCTAATGATATGATAATTTAAAATAAAACATAATATAAATAAGTAAAATTGAAAATTAAATTTAAAGGATTGTCCATCGCGGAGGTCGCCGAATTATCTGAAACCATATAATTATTATATTACTAGCTGACATGTACCCGGCGTTGTTCTTCTTTCTACTTTCAATAAATATAGTATTATATATATATATATATAAACCTTCCGGAAGAAATTCTCTAAATGATAGGGAAAACCCTATCAAACTCCTTTGCATAGTTTAGAAGAACTAAGCACACAAACAGACAGACGAGGATAGCGACTTTATTTTATACTATTTAGAGATAAATCGTAAATCTTTAATCGAAAATATTCGTTATCCCATGGATAAGCTATCAAGAGGATTGTGAAATACCTCCTATGCATTATTTTCTTTCTTTTTAATCTTCAATTTAAAAAAAATCTGTATCTTGCAAATAAATAAACTTTCTATATATTATGCGCATCATATCCGTAGTGCGGCTTAGTTTATATATCGAATTAAAATTATGTTTATCGGAAGCATTATCCGTTACATAACTGATCATCCGTTCATTTTCGGTGCTGACAAGAAAAATCAGCTTTTCAAACAAAACTCTTTCGACCACATGCGGTTTCTTGACTGTTTCGTGGCGTTAGCATCAAAAATTATAATACAGATAATTGTGAAATAATTTAACTTCTCGGAATGGTTACACCAAGTTGTAAGCGTTAAAAGTAGGTACTTTCCTATTCAGGGCACATTGTTGACGTTAAAAGTTACTTATACGATATTTTAGACGGTTTCACCAACTGAATAATAAATAAACAGCTCTTTGTTAAAACAGTTCTTGGTTAAAAGCAGGAGCAAACACACGAAGAAACAAGGACTCTAAAGAACTAAAGGTGTTAAGATATTGGTGAGAAATATTCCGCTAATCTTATTTGCGTAGTTCTCCGTTTTCTAGAATAAATCACTTATTGTGCGTACCTGCTGTTTATATTTTTAAAATAAATATTTTTTGTTAAATGGTACAAAGCTAAAATATAAGTAAAAACTATAGATGGTGTAACGACTACTAAACTGATGCTACGTATACAAACGCGAGCCTGACTGCCGATTTAAACCTCAACTATGGTAAAGGGACGAAGCAACCGCAAATGGCGCGAAATGCCGCTTGCAGTTCCTTTGTTCCTTTCCCATAATTCGTGTATAATACGTATACGTACCATAATATGTATACAATACTGCTGTCACGGGCGGAACCACATTACCGTCCTTAAGATTCTCAAGGACGATGATGTATTTTTACTTGTGACCACATAATAAAACTTTTCCTAAAACATGCGAACACCTCAGCACAGGTTCTCGAAGTGAGGTGTTCACAAAACATTTCTACTAACCAAACGTAAAAACTTCGAAGTCTACAATGTACAAAACCATATATAAAAAAATATTTTATTTAAAATTAAATTTAACAAAAATATATCTGAATACTCCACTGCCCAAAATCAATACTCAACCACTGAAATAAGCCAAAATATACTGGTTACTCCCAGTTTGAATACAGCTTTTGGATAGAGAAATATTTAATTCCATGCTCTACCAAATCCAACAAAAATAATGACAAATATAAATATATTTTTAAAATATTAAAAATTTTAGCTGAGAGAACAAAGTAATATTCAACTTACAAACATTATGGAGACGATGTAAAGACAAATTGAAACCAAATACAAAATAAAACAGGAAACCCTGGTGAGGAGGACTGTGAAAAAAATTGAATTTATACTTATATTGTACTTTATACCTACATTACAAAGAATAAAAAACCCTTACAAATCCTGATTATCAACATTTCACATTAGGTATATATAAATTAGCCACAAAGTACACATAGTAATTTAGATTCTTTTCCTTCTTCTGAAAATGTTGCGAACAAAAAGATGGTCTTCCTCGTGCATCGATTGTTTTTATAATTATTGTGTAAATCTTCAACAAAATTTTATCAATTATTTCTCTTTTCCAGGTAACTCCCCCTCAGAATGTGGCTTTGTCTACCTGACAGTATCTTCCTTGGTGACCAACAAATGGATAAAGGACCCTAATGAAGATGATAAATTGGAATTGAATTGGGACCTCACACAGTGCGCTGGTGTTGCTGATTCTGAAATTCCGAATAAGGTAAGCTCCATTTTTATTTAATTTATCTCACATACTCTTTACTGAATACAGTAAATACTACATGGGTGATGTACTGTACATATCTCGCTGGGAACAGCCGGCATATATTTAATTTATATACATATTATACTCATATGGTCAGTGGAAAAGTGACCTCCCAAAATTATACGAGTATAATTATAGGGTTTTCCAATAAGAGGTGTTATTTTGATATTCAAAGAAAAATGCCATTTTTTAATATAAATGATCGAATGTTTATTTCATTATAAATAAAAAGGTATGCCGTTAATAGTGAAAAAATAACATCAGTCAAATGACTGCTACGACCACGCCTACAAGACCATATCCTTTTCATGAAATTTTCCATAACCAAATCGCAAAGTGGCTGCCTTATGTCCTCGATAGCCTCACGAATTTCATCTTTGAGGTCTTGAATCGACGCTGGGCTGTTGACGTAGACCTTCTCTTTGACGTGACCCCAAAGGAAGAAGTCGCAAGGTGTTAAATCACAAGATCTCGGTGGCCAATTGTGATCACCTCTTCGAGAGATAACACGGTCCGAAAACTTTTCCCGTAAAAAATCAATGGTTTCGTTGCTTGTGTTGCACGTAGCGCCGTCTTGTTGAAAGTAAACGTTATCCAATTCCGGCCATAAA
Organism: Hesperophylax consimilis; assembly: GCF_061612785.1. Taxonomy (NCBI): domain Eukaryota; kingdom Metazoa; phylum Arthropoda; class Insecta; order Trichoptera; family Limnephilidae; genus Hesperophylax; species Hesperophylax consimilis. The sequence continues at coordinate 9,789,957 of NC_142846.1, forward strand.
AAATAATTTTATGGCCGGAATTAAATACACATAACACCTCTTATTGGAAAACCCTATATATTAAACGTTCATTCAAAATATTACACATATCAAAAAAAAAAATCAAATTACCTTCAACTTATGGACTCCTAGAGCCGCCTCTGATTATACCTACATTTTGTTTGTAATCGTGTTGGTTTCAACAACTTTTAATTATATGTCACCACGTAAGGGGACGACAATTATTAACAGACCTCATGGTCACAGAAAGCTAATCGTGTAACTCCATTTCTAGACAGTCGATTTCAGATAATCATCTCGATGCTACTTAGCCTTTCACCAATATATAGAAAATAAATAAAAACATTTATGTCGCGTTTTTTTTCTTTTTGAATTTTTTTACAAAGTGCATGTCGACGTAGAGATGAAAAAAATATTAAGACGTAGACGTTTGAAATGACACTGTCAATAATATTTATCTTTGTTCGCAATTCTTTATAACTCCCTGCGGTCACAAATTCGTGATTAAATAATTTCCACAATCGTCATAGTAATTAAATAGTTCAAACCTTGTTGTAATTTTAGTCTGTTTTATTGTGGGAGGAAGTAAAATAGATTAACGATGTTAGTTTATTGGAGTGTTTTGTTTGAAAACAATGATTATCCTACACTTCTTGAAAACAAACACTTAAATTGTAAAGGATTGTTTTGTATCGGTGATCAACGATCATTCAAAAAGACTCGGCGGCATCTTTGTCATATTTATAGCATAATAAAATTAATTCTGTCTGTTGTTATTCAAAAATGGTTATCAAATGAATGCACGAAAACGATGAAGTTAGCTCCTGACCTATTGTTTTAGTATGACCAGAAGTTTGTAGGACAAGACAAGATATTTTTATTGAGAAATACGGGCAGGCTATCTCCGCAAGACTACGTTTGACTACGGTCGAACTGATGTATTGTCGCGCTGTCCTATCCTGCGAGGTCGAGGCTGTGTTCGCGGTGCTGATACAAGACAGAATTGTACTTCCTTTTGTAGTGTCCTCGTTTGAACTCATATATTCAACTTTATGTTGATACCACAATAAGAATCAGGGCATGGGAAAGGTATACTGGATCTAGGATAGCAAATAACTTACTGGTCAATTCGTCGTGAATATTAAATAATTTTTATATGTTTCCAGATCTCATTGTTCAATGTCAACCCAGAGACAGCAAAAGTCCAGCCTTTGGAAACGGTCAACGTAGCAGATCGCCCGTGGAATTACCACGTTACCCAGGTATCCCTGGGACCTCTGGTACTTCCAGCAGAATGGACAAGAAAAGTATGTTCATTTGTCTGTATTGTCCGCATTATGTTTTTGTTTAACTTAAATTCAGTGGGTTGAAATACTTTTCAATTTTTGTGTATTGAAATTAATTAAATTATGGTGTTTTTGTAATCTGTTTGTATTTTTGTTATAACATAACCTACGTTACTATATCTCTATGCCTACGTTAGAGCTAAAAAATGAATAACAAACATTACTGTAAATTGCCATTTCAACACAGGCGTTTCACACCTAACGAGAAAGGCAATAATGTTTAATAAATCATTATCAAAAATTGTAAATATTTTAAAAATCATGAAGGTACATAACAATAGTATTACAACAACGCTAAGCTTGTTTCCTTGTTTGGTGTTCACAAAAGCTAAGCAAATTTTGTAAAAGTCTGCCCTAGAATGGGTGTTCAAGGAAAGATTTATTTATGGTATTAAACAATTGAGTGGATCAAAGTTTGCCATTTAATATCACATGCATGTTGATCTGGAAGAACGTGGAAAGTAAATTGAATATAGCTTTGTGGAAAGACCATAAAAGCATCGTCCACGTTACGGATAAGTTAATTGAAATGACTTTACCAACGTTTATTGAATATATCTGAAGAGTCTGCTTGTCCAAATATATGTTTACATATCTCCCCTCTCCTCGTTCTATTCGTTCTTCATTTTCTGTTGCTATAGACCAACTGGTTCCCATCTCTTGGAGCTCATGTATAGTATAAGCATTATGAAAATCGCCTTCATAAGAAGCTGTCATTTTTCAATCAAACTGAAGGCATCCCCAACAATCCACACCTCTAGTTTTTTTTACATATGCAACATAATATGTAAAAATATGCAACAAAAAAACCTAGCTCCAACCTGATTATTCTATAAAAACACATTAAAATTATCATCTAATACTTATATTTCAAACAGTAAAAATAATTATGTGTAATCCAATGTTTCAGATAAGAGAGAAGAACAAAGCGAAACTGGTAACTTCTGGACCCCAATGCCTTCCATTCTGGATTGCCAGTTATAGAGACGAAAAGCTGCTCAGTACCAATTGCTTGAAATTCCACCCAACATGGATGTCCGATATTAGGTAAATATCTCAAAATATTGACTAATTAGGTACCTAAATACATTCTACCTTTTTTGCAACTTCTATCAATCTAGCCAATATGTGCGAGTACTTGGATCGAATATGCCTCGTAGTAGGTTTATTTTTCACTTTCACAAACCTTGTTTGTTTACTTTTTTCTTCCACCTTCTCTTATCTAAAATGGATTGTTTTATATGGCTCGCTCGGTCTTCTGGGATGTGCTTGATTTGCGCTTCCTTCGACACTCGATTCCACAGAAGCTCCTTCTCCTCACAATTGTCAGTTAGCTTTTTATATTTTTGTTGACTCATTTCTATCTTCTGCTACGAGAATCATACTAAATATCCATTCTCTGATTTTGCAAAACTTGTTACTATGACGCCCAATAATCGTTTTATCTAAATTTCAGGTCCTATATCGCTGACATCCCGCTATCCAGACTTCTGATCCCTGGAACCCACAACGCTGGAGCCTACGCCTATGGATCCAGCGGATTGAGGAACGTCTTCCAGCGATACGTCTTGTGCCAGGATAGGGACCTCTGGACCCAGCTGGTATCTGGAGTCAGATACATGGACTTTAGGATTGCTTATTACGACACGCTTCAGAGCATTTTCCTGCCGAAGGGTGATGGATCAGACACGTAAATAAATCAGATAATTCTTTAGAGGATAATTTTTTAGCCTGTTAGCGAACATTTTGGTGGAATGAATGGAGTAGTGATGGGACAAAATTGTGGAAAAAGGTTATTAGATGTTAGTGTTAGATATAATCGACCATTTCATACTATAATATGATCAAATTCTGAATGATGGCCTTGCGACAATAAGTATTCCATTTCTAGACGATGGTAGAGGGTGCAATGCATGTATTTTTGTGCTTTTATCATTATTTATTAATAAATAAATAAAACAATACATTTAAATCGACTTGTTCAAATTGCTGGACCATTTGACCGGTCAGTGGTTGAGTGGGCATAGCGCTTGGGTCTCACCCGAGCGTCGCGTGTTCGATTCCTCGGCTGGCTAAGTCCTCCATCACAACACAAGCAAAATTTTCGGCTTTCTGTGGTGGTAGTAGGAGATTTTCAAACATTGTTGGGTTATTCGTAACCCTGGAATGTTTGTCTTTCTTTAAAAAAAAAAAAAAAAATTATTTAGTTTTTTACAATTTTTTGGTGTGTTAAGACCACCAAACTAAGCACATGCCCTTGATGTGGTGGTTGATTATATATTCAGTACATTAAAATAATAAACGATGTATGAAATATAGAAGAAATTAAAATTAGTATGAAAAGCACATAATTTAAAAGAAAAAAGGAGTATACACGGTGTCCGGAAACTCGCAGTACAAGCGGCAGTTATTGTGATGGTCTATATAAAACATACTTAAATAAAGTCTTGGACAAATACAAAGACCTTCCTAGTAAATTTTCAACAAGAGTTTCTCCTTTCAAAATCTATTTTCCTTATAATTATTAGAAGGTTTATAAAATGTTATTATAACGCTAATCAAATGCTGAATGGGTTCATTTCACGGTCTCCGTAGTCGAGGGGTAAGGCTCTCGACTAGCAAGCTGAAGGTCAAGGATTCAAATCCCGGCCTGTGCAAGTAAATTTTATTTCATTAATTTAAATGTTTTCACAATTTTCTCATTTAAAAAAATTATAGTATGGCCGTGTTTGGTGACCAGATCTGAATGGTACTCCCCCACCCTCCTCTTCCCCATCTCCTTCCCCTCCCACTACCTTCAACCTCACAACATACCCCAATTGGGAATACCATAGTCTCAGAATAACAGAATAATTAATTAATTTGAATAAAGACTGTTTATGTGCCGAGACACAGTTGTGTGGCGGTCTTTCTCTGAATAACCTTGGGAGGAAATAGCGGGATAGTTAGTTAAGAATGTGAACACTAACATGTTTTCAGTGACGTTTGTTATCATAATCATATATTATATGATTCACCCCACTCCGTTTAAAATAATTGCTTATTTTAAGATGTGGCAGATTGTTTTTTTGAGGGTCACAAGTCACAGGTCATATTTTCGGTGCGTAGTAAAATAATTTTTGTATCCTATTTCAGATTATGGCTGAATCACAACATGATCAAGGTCACACCACTTCTGCCCCTGTTCAAAGATATCAGACGTTTTTTGGACACCACAACTGATGAGGTGAATATATTACTCAAACAACAACCATTTTTTGATTTATCAAAAACATGTTACCGTGATTTATTTTTAGGGTATAATGCCGTAATGGGTTTCCTCCTTCTTTAGCCAACTTTTCGGTCAGCATTAAAATGTCCATCATCAAGGCAGATGTGTGGATTCTGGTGAAGTGTGTGTTTATTGTTTATGTATGTAAAAATGATACCATTTTGCGCCCGTAATTTCTCTTAGGGTCGGTATTTCAGTATAATAAGTAGTTAAATTAATGTAGTTTTCGGCGTTTAGTTTTGGTGTAGCCGTCAAGTACCGGATACTAAGAATTATTAAACTTACCCGAATCTCTATTACCGAATATTAACGGAGTTTTTTTATAAGGAAACGTTGGCTTAAGAAGGAGGAAGCGCGACGAGGCGTAATGACCCTAAAATAGATCCCTATAATACTTAAGGCCGTAAATCTTAAATCATATCCATGACAAGTTTTAATTTTTGCTTTGTTTCTATTTTTGGCTCATACCTTGGCAATAAAATGATTAATCAATAAAGATCTGTATAAAATGATTAACGAGTGATGATTGACACTCTAAGTATCGTCCTGACAAACTACCACCACTTAGATTCGAAATGTAACTTGAAAAGGCTTAGTGACCAGAAGCCACTATATATACACTACATCTCATAACAAAACTAATTGGAAATGTCATTATTTTACTGGCTCCGGGCAGCTAACGGACAGGACTCCTGGGCGGTATCTGCAACAACCAAAAATTTCCTACCAAAATTTGATCAAAATTTCAAGAAAAGTCAAAATTTGTTTTTTTTAAATATATTACTGTTCCACGGATATTTATCCGTTAACAGTTAGTAGAAGTTTTCTTATTTTAACATTCAGAGTCATTAAATATCCACTGTTTTAGAAAGTTCATGCAATAGCACTATTCCCATTCCTCTTGTCGCGTTATGCTCTATATACGGCTTATACGTGGGCACGTATAAGCCGTAGCATTCCTAGAGCAATGGGCTTTTAGTTAACTCAGGCTCCTACTAACTAACTCCTACATCATGACTGAACTATGTAGAAAGACATAAATACAATACGTAGACATGCAAGAAAAATGAATTCAATTTAACTTACGATACAACCATATATCCTTTTTCAGATTGTAATCCTGGACGTGCACCAACTCCCAGTCGGTTTCTACCAGTCCAACGAAATCCTCCTCTGGAGGCACCACATCCTCCTTGACGTGCTGAAGCAGGAGTTTGCAGACCACATCCTCAGTTTTGAGGAGGTCATGCTGAAGTCTAAGGCTATCATCGGACCCACCGTTGGAGAGATTTTGAAGACAGGGAGGAGACTGATCATTGGATATCCTGACAGCAGTGTCACTAGTCGTAAGATCTTTTTCTACTATTGTAAAACCACGGCCAGCCCTCTTCAGATGCAATTGGTGCAGTCCGCTCCGGGCGCGACTTATCAAGGCGCCGATAATACCTAACCAAGACAGCGCCCTTGAGATTTTTCTAGCGCAAGGAAAACTGTGCCTATCAAGAAAAATTACCCATTATTTCTGATCAAAATCTCCATTAATTTAGTAGGAAACTTTTGCACTCATTATTCAGTCGGCCACAACAATTAACAATCAGCGGAAAATAATAATAAAATATTCATTTTCAAATACTCAATTATGATAAATACCCTACAAATTAAAACTGAAAAAATATAATACAGAGTCATCGAAGAAGGTGTCCGTTATTTTAAAATTAAATAACTAAGTGTGTATTAAATGTATACTATTTATGTATACAGAAAAATACGTAGGAAATCTATAATTGTTTACATTTTTAGAGAATTTCGATTGAGTTCCCCCTGTTGCACGGCAAACATCTAAGCGATAGTCGATGATCCCAGTACGCACATGTCAGGAGTTTCAGTCTAAAGGAGATATGTCAGGCTTCCAGCTGGCCATAAAATAGCAGGACGGAATTCCGCCTCACTACAGTCAAATTCCCTGGCCGTTGGATTGGTAGGAATATGAAATCAAGTAGTAGTGTACACAAATTAATTAATATTTTTATTTCGCTTTTCAGAAAACAGATGGCTCTGGCCCAACGTCAGGCACATGTGGGGCAACACCAACGACGCATACATGCTGAAGGACTACTTGGACTCCGTCATGAACAACCCATACAGACCCACTCAGCCGGGATCCACACCTCTCTGGTCAGCCATGGCGCAAACCACCCCCAGCACCCTGGACGTCATTCTCAACACCGAAGGAAGCCTAAGAAAAAACGCTGACGTCATCAACAGAAACCTAACCTCCTGGTTGCAATACGAGTGGTGGAACAAAGCTAATATTGTGTCCAGTGACTTTTATCTGGGAAATAACTTGGTGGAAGTTATGGTTCATCTTAATAGCTTTAAGGGGAGATTGATGAAGTCTGCTGTTGGGAAGTTTTTCTTTCCGAATGACGTTTAATTGATACACAGGATTGTACTTAATTATGTTATTTATAATTAGCCATTGTAGTATTAAGTTTAATAAATTACTAATAAAATGTGTGATATAACTGGGTTTTTTTATTTTTTATATTACACATTACACACTTTCAAAATTTATTAAAAATAGACACTATTTCTTACATTTTTTATTATTGAACAAACGTTTTATTTGGAACCAACAACGTGGCGTTTTTTTTTAAAGAAATACATTTCCGGGTTACCAATAACCCGAAATTATTTGAAAAACTCCTACCACTATAACTATAAACGGAAAATGTTGATTGTCCAAAGATGGAGGACTTATCTAGTAGAAGGTTAAATCTGCAATGCCTGAGTGGGAACCCGATGCTTTAAGGCCGAGTGTAGTTTTTTTATTAATTTAAAATAATGATAATATTATTAAGCAAATCGATAATGATAGTGTTTTCAACAAGTAAAATTTTTTTTATACATTTTTTAAATTAACATAGGCTTAGTAATTATCAAAGTCAAATCGAAAATATGACCTTTTTCAGACTGTAATACGTGCGTTTTAAAAAATACTATTAATGGCTGAATATCGTCAAATAATACCTGAAGGGGTTTTCTTTAAACGTACGAAAAAAAAACTAAAAAATAAATAAAATAGGTTCGCAGTTTAATTTTTTCATAAACACTGATTGTACTTGTTTTTAAAATGCAGATTATAAAACTTTGGATACGTTTATTTAACAAAACTATACGATTAATTATTGGTATTATATTTTTCCATTTTTTAAAGTTAAGTTAATATTTTTTATACTACAATTTAAGAAAGAACACTTAGATTTTTAAATTACTATTAATATTGGCCGTCCGATGGCGCATATTTGAAATTTTAAATACGGTAAAACATCGAACTAAAAGCTTCTTTTAAATATCCCAACAGATGGCGCTATCATGGTGGTCGTTTTAAGTATTGTTTTATTAAATTATATGATTATTATTATTATATGATAATTATTAAAATATATATTATAATCGGCTACTAACCTGGCAACCTGTTTCGGACATCACGAAACTTCTCATATTTGGTGATCAAACGAAAATTTCAAATCTTATGAGCTCATGATTGATATAACCTAAAATCCTAGAACATTCAAACAGAAGATGGTATACAATATTCACGATGCCGGTGCTCACCGCTCGAGAGTTTTTACGGACTCAGCCAAACAAGAAAAAGTTACTTCAACCAACGTTCATAATTTCCGTCAGTAAAATTGTCATGATATGTGTTGTGTTCGTACAAACAGGTCTCCAACTCGTCTTGGAGAAATAATAGGTTCTTTTAGATTAATCAAGGATTTATTATTACTCCGCGTAATATAATCGTGGCTCGATAGTCGACCTAACTAGAAGCTTGCTAATTGGAATCTGAAACAGTGAGTTTCTCTGAGAGCCTTCGCACTGGCCCTGGCGACTACTGGCCACTGGCTCCATCTTTCGGACTTCCACGCAAGCTCTATGCACTGCCATCTGTGCGTGCATCTATAAAGCTCTTACTTCCCAACAATATGAAAATTTGTTGTTATCTAAATTGGATGTGTACGGTTTGAGTGAACAACATTCTAATATCGGAAAATAAATATAAAATAATTTGCTATTCATTTTGTTTATTGATTTATTATTGTTTATTTAGTACAGCTACATACAAATTTATACATTTGTTAAATCTTTTGACTGTCCAACTAGGAGTAATTTCCGTTTTAGGACACTCAAAATTTGGATGAATTAGGTATAATTGGTACGTACATTTACATTTGAAGGTAGTTAACTGGTATTTGTTTTGAAAATTAATTAATTCATTAGTCCTACATACATATTTGATAAAAAGAAAATTACGTACATTTGAAAAGTAAAATAACATATTAGCACATAATGATAATTTGTCAGTTAGTTCAGCAGTAGGTAGGTAACCATTTTTATCGTGTTAAAATCAACAGCGTTTTTTTTAATTCTTTAGGTTGTTCACGCAATAAATGTAATTTATGTGAAGTAAGTTTGTCAAGTCTGTGAGTTTCAGTTGAAATATTCCGGTTATATCACCCTACACTATTTGCATTGTGCAGTGCGTTGGGTACCGCAAGTCTTCAAAGATTATATCTGTTTGTAATACGGTTGATAGATTTAGGCCATTGAATAAGTGGGTTGATACTACTAACTGGCGATATTTAAGAAAATGAAATCGTTTGGTGGCGGAAAAAGGTATGTCAATAAAAAATTATTAAATAAAAATGGTAAATAAAAATTATTGAAAAAATATTAATATCATTCAGACAAAAAAAATGGTAAGACCCCAGGAAAATATTTAGGTGCTGTTATATCTGCCTTACTTTGCAGATTTAAGTGTTGGGAACTCTTTGTAAAAAGTAAAAGGTTCTACTTATAATTGTGTTTATTTACGTTACAAATAATAGGTCTGGATTTAGCTACACTGTTCATTACCTGAGGGTTGGTAATTCTCTGTTTCGATATAAGCTTGTTCCCTGTCAATCTCATCTCACAAGTAATTGTTACACTCTAGCGACATCTGTCGGACTCTGGAGTAAGCTTTATGACTAGCGCCATCTATAGCTCAACTTTTTTACCATACATCACAAGTGCCAATGGAATTTGTTATCAGAGCTACCTCTTGCGAACTACACCAACATCAACAAATGTTATTTTAGAGAATTAAATTCATTTCAGTTTATTATTAAAAAAAATAGAAAAGTGATAATTTTAATGCGTTTTTAAATAAATTTATAAAAGAGAATTACATAAATATAAACAGTGGATATCAACTGTACTAGTTGTAACAGATCTTGCCTTTTAAGGGTAAACGTAACGTACGTTATTATCTTCGCGTTAATAGATGGCGTTGGTTAAATTATTTTATGAAAATATACTTTTGTAAGTCACGCTTTAAAATATTAAGACGAATTATTTGTTTGTATCCATACATACGCTAGTTGCGCGTGAGGTTTTAATTGAATAGCCTTAAAGGTGAACCTTTCCCCACTTCGCCCCCCTTTACCCATTTCCTTCTAATCCCGGCTAAACGACAAGTTAACATTATTTGTTTAATTGTCGTGTCAATTATGAATATCCGCAAATGTTGAACTCGGCTATGATTATTTTGGAATATCTCATCGTCAAGTGAAATATTTAACCCGCCTCAGTGGACATCGCTGTTTTATGTTATGTGAACAAATTGTCAAAAGGAATTGCCTTCATTATATTTGAACTGATCTGGGTGAAAGGAACCAGCGGCTATGGAAGACCAGACTGAAGGGGTAAGTCTTTTGTCCTTTCACAATCTTTCCTCTCCTGTAAACAATATACGAGTATAAGGCAACTTCAATTCGTTTGTTACTTTGTTAAGTTCTTTGCCGCACTCCCCCATCTCCGCACAGTTACGAGCGAAAGATTTGCGCACCACCATTCGAGCCGGTCCTTCGAGCCGGATTATATTGTATTATTTTCGTTTGAAATTGCAATCTATATTTATTTATTTATTTATTGGATAATTTGTATAGCGCCGCTTTTGTGAGATATCACCTCAGGGGCGCTTTACAGTTGATGCAGGTATTACAGAAAATATAAATATTACAAAAATAGAGTGAAGTTAAGTTAAGTAAAATGAAGTATAGGAACAGGTGACACGAAGATAGAAGATGGAGACTCTGCAGCAAGAATCCTAGGTGGTGAAGAAACTGGACCAGCTGCTGCAGCGAAAGAGTTCACCGCGTCCACCAACAGTGCCAGCACGAGGTTCGTCATCCGTCCAGGTATGTGTCTGCTGCTAATAAAGCGCTGACACACTATCCTCTCACAGATACCAGACCTTGGCAGCACCGCTGTGACGTTCTACGAAGATAGAAGATGGAGACTCTGCAGCAACAATCCTAAGTGGTGAAGGAACTAGACCAGTTGCTGCAGCAAGAGAGTCCACCGCGTCCAACAACAGCGTCCAGGTGTGTATCTGCTGCTAATAAAGCGCTGACACCTCACATAGATAAGAGACCCTGGCAGCACCGCTGTGAAGTCCATCATTTATCTCCATGTAATCCTGTTCCTGGTAATTTTTGAAGTGGTGCATTCTGCCCGCAATAAAAATCGACAGTCGGGATAATAAATTACCCTGGGCTTAGTAAAAAAAACTTACCAGGGTCCAAGCTTGCCCAGTTTCCGAGAATTTTGTTGAAAACATCTGGGGTGTATTTACCGATCGCCGTTCGTTTTGAATGTCCAATACTTTTGAGCAAATTTCCGAATATTCACTTTTAAAACACTGCACTCAAATCACATATTATAAAGTTCTAATAATTATAAAGTTTATTTTTATTTAAGTTCAAATGTTGATAGATTGATTTTAAAAATAATTTCAAGGGGATGTTGCCTCATTTCCCTTGAAAATACTAAAAAAAAACACAAAGCGGTTAGAGGAAGCGTTAGGACGTGCCCTGCTGCCACGAAGGGCGCTAATAATCAATATTTTTACCTAAGTCATAGCATTTGCATTAAATAAGTTAAAATTAAGTCCATCAAATTGCTACATTAAAACGGATTACATTTAATGCTTCATTGCAAATTATAGGTTAACGATAATTTAATCGTGTAAGTAGGTACCGGATTTAACGCAAGTAATCGTATCGTCTAAGTAGGTACTTGTATTCAATAACCAATTCTATTTATACGAGTACATACATCGCTGGCGTTAAGTAGGTAATCCCGATGCATTTACGACCGCTATAATAATATTTAATAATAATAAATAATATTTCAGTTGCTATTGTGTTTAATTTGGAAACATTTCTCAAGAGAATTGTTTACTTGGATCAATTACGCTAGCGTTAATTCAATTATAATTTTTTTTTTTTGGTAAATTATTTATTGCTAACACCTGATAGCTTTTTGTTTGACAAGCCCCCAAAGGGCACACAAACTCCAACGGCTCGGAGGGCTTTGAAGCAGAGAATGGACGGTTATCTCTAGAGTATTTCCTCCTGGGGTAAAAGTGATCTCGTCGAATTTAATGTTTCAAAGACCCAATCCTGTCTGATTACGTCTAAAAGGGATCTAAATGATAATCTAGTCTCCTTCAACGGAAGCAATCTTCCGAACAGGCCTTCCATTGATATGCTTGGTGTAACTATAAGTGACCAGCTCAGGTATGGGGGCTCCATCGAAGCCAGAGTAAAGCTGGCCTCTCAGAAGCTGGGCGTACTGTACAGGGCCCGCAGATACTTTAATAGTACACAACTGCTGACCCTGTACAAATCGCAAGTGCGCCCTACTGTCGAATTTGGCAGCCATCTCTGGTCCGGAGCCCCTAAATACCTGAAAAAAACCCTTGACTCTGTGCAGAAACGGGCGGTCCGTTTGATAGATTCCCCAATCTTAACAAACGGACTGCAATCTTTAGAGCACAGGCGTCAGGTATGTATGCTGTCCTTGTTCTATCGGTATTACAATGGAAGATGCTCTGAGGAACTAGCGTCATTGATCCCTTCGGCACCGGTGCGTAGTCGGGATACACGCCAAACGCGTGCCCAACATTTGTACACGGTTGACACTTGTCACATGAGAACGGGTCGCTTCTACGATTCGTTCTTAAGTTCAACAGCTCGGCTGTGGAACGAACTGCCGGCCTCTGTGTTTCCTCCCTCCTACAACATGGGACTCTTCAAGACCCATGTTCACTCCTTCCTCTCCACAAAAAAGACCCTCCACACAGCATCCCCAAAGATGACATAGGCCCTGAGGGAAATTATTTTCTTCAGGGCCTCCTGTGTGGAGTTAATATAAAAAAAAAATAAAAAAAAAATTGTGACTACTTAAGAGAAAAAGTTGAAATTACTGATTTCTCAACGAGATGTATTAGATGCACGTCTTAATAAGTTTTTCTATCTATCAAATAAAGTTTCCAACCTGAGAATTCTAGAGGAATTTCTTTCTTTAGTTGAAACTCTGGACTTGATTAGAAGTAAGATTGAACCTGATTTTGAAAGATGGTTTAAGTTTGACGATATGTATGGACGTATCTAAAGGAAAATTTCCTTACATCGAGAAAAGACTTCACGGGTGGCTAGTGAACCGAAAAAATGTAGTGTAAAACTCCCACCGATTGAATTGGCATATTTCGATGGGGAAATAAAAAAAATGGCCCAAATTTCATTCAGTTTTATTAACACCGTACACAATAACGACACAATTTCGAATTCAGAAAAGTTATATTATTTGTTGTGGAAAATCAATAACCGTGTTAAATTAACGTTTTCCGGGATCATTTTATAGCCGGAAAATTACTAAATTATTTTTTTGTTATTGGTGCCCTTTTTTACTCATTTAAAGTTCGCTCTAGCGTGTTTAAATCGCACTTTATGGAACGCGCGTTTTTTAAAGTTACCATGGCAACATCAACAAATCAACAAAATGTGAAGTCTAAATGTCAATTGTGTTTTTCATTTCCATGACAACAAGATATTGTGATTTCACATCACGAATTCATTAATAGTTCTTATTTCCAAATTTTTAATAATAATATCAATATTTATGTTTTCAAAGTGCACCAATAAAAAAAAATAGCGTAAAGTATTCGTGGATAACTGGTCTTTAAAACACTTGCTTTATTTCGAGCACTCGGCTACGCCATCGTGCTCGAAAAATCGCGCGTGTTTTAAAGACCTGTTTATCCACTTATACTTTAATATACTATTAACTCATTGATCGATAAATATAATGACAAAAGAGTAATATCTTCTGCATACATCGATCAAATTTTGGATTGTAAATCTTTTGCTGCTACCAATATCAATAATCTCGAATCCTTCATTGATCATTTCGCGTCGGCTGTGGCAGCCGTTAAAATTTAAATTTAGATAATTTGTGTGGCTTTATTTTCTTACACATTGCATTGAAAAAAACTGGATATGCACTCAGTGAAAGGTTTCAAAACGTGTAATCGGGAAAGTGAATTCACCTCGTTTGAAGACTTGGTGAAATTTGTGCGGGAAAAAGTTAAGATCTTGCAAAGCACCCGTTCTTCAAGGAAATCACAAAGATTACGATTAAGATCACAAGAGCGCTGGTAGTGAGGAAAATCGCCAGCCTACTAAATGTTTACTTTGCAATAATCCTTCGTATGGAAATTTGTTTAAATGTTTGAATTTAAAAATGTTATGTGGGGGAACGTTTCAATTTTATCAAAAGCAAGGGATTGTTTCAGATGCCTTAGTGATAGACAAGGCTAGGGCTTGCAATTCAAATCAAAATTCTGATTTTTCTGTTTCAGATTTTTGTTTAGGAATCGCTAATATTGTCTTCAATAATTATTTTTTCTTTATTAGTTTATAGTAAAATTATGTTAAATAAAAATATGTTAAACTCCTTTTCATAATCTGAACCCCCAGTGGAAAGACCACGAACCACCACTGTTTATTATTTACCTATTTGTTTTACAATAGCCAAACTAATTCAACAATAATTATTGTACTTTAAATTGGTTATTTGTTTGTTTAGAAATTCTAAATTGAAATAGTGATTAATATTATCAAAACGAACTCGAATGCTTACATTTTTCTCATTCTGTCAAACTAAGTTTATCGCAAATGACCTCAAACTATAAAAACAAAATAACATTTAAAAACAAAATAACATTTAGTTCCTTAGAACGGGCAATCTGTCTAGCTAGAAACTAATATCAACCTACAAATCATAATAAAACTTGTACTTATTTTTAATATACTTATACAGTTATTGCAATCTTGTCATTTTTGCCATATACATGTATCTAATGTAATGTAATAAATAAAATAAAATAAAAAAGTTAATTTATAACGCAATTACAGTGTTCTTGGTAAATTAAACCTTTTTTTTTAAAACCGTCGATATTTTTAGAAATGTCATCAAATTAGCTATACATGCTACTTTCATTCCATATTTCTGCAAAAAACACGCCAAATATTATTTAAAAACAAATAAAAACTGATCGTGACATAAAACAACTGCGCTCGTTGCTGTGTTTTGTTGCGTTATAGTTCATCATATAATTTAGTTCATTATTCCAAAGGAAGATCTCACACAATATGTAATAACGTGTATCGGTGGAAAATACACTAATTTCGTGCCATGAGTAAAATTTACGTTAGTAGATATTCCTGTGGGTATGAATTCGTTTACCCACCAGACAAATTACCCACATTACTCGTCTTCAATAAAAAAGTGGAGACATTAAAGAATTAAATAGTCGTTATAAGCGTGAATTCGTTATATCCGTCTTTTTAATAAAGCTGTCAACATTACATACGTCACAACATTAACAAAACCACCGGTATATTAATAATTTATTCATTCTCACTTCCCGCCAATTTTGCGTTTCCTTTCGGCCACGTTGGGTTAGCGACTAGTTAACCAAAACCCCTGGTCACACCTATAGTTTTTGTATGTGTTGAACATTGGTCTCGGTTTAACTATTTGTTGAACGAACGTGGTTTGAATGTGAGTGATGCTAATCTACGGTGACAGTACTATATAAAATAAAAATCAACGGCAGGTCCATGACTTTTCGAAAGGTCATAAATATCGCAGCATCCAAATAAATCTTCGTTTAATCAGAATTGGTCATTTTGACTAGTGTTTTCATTCGACGTGTAAATTCGATTAAGAATTTGACAGATACGTATTGGTATTGAAATCCTCAGCAAGGGATATCCCAGTGGGGTTTTCAATATTTTCATTTTTTTAATCTCACAAGAGCGTCCCTGTCTGTAAAGGCAGGGGAGATATGATGCCACCCGGTTAGGCAGCATTGTGGGGCGGGTTAAGGTAGGGGCTCTAGGAAGGGATTTATTAATGCTGCTCTTGAAGAGGATCAGATTATAAGAAGAAGGAAAAACAGATACCACATAAACATAAAAACTAGTCTACGAAGCGGCCCATCCTCATTAAGCCAACATCACTATGAACGGGTGTTCCGCTCGTGTATGTCGAGTTTCACGCACTTGCACCGGTGTACCGGGAATCAATGCTCAAGCTCCGTACAGCAGGCTACGTTAAAATACATGTAGAACAAACTCAGCATGCCCACATTGCGTCTGTGCATTAGAGTCTGTTAACAATGGATTTTCAATCAGACGTACCGCCCTCATTTGCCCAGAATCAAGTATGTTTTAACAAGTATTGTGGCCCAGAGCAGTGGCTGATATCGCTAAGGAGAGTTGGAGCAACGTACACCCGAACTTAAATGTTTCATGCTATGCATATTTTTACAAAGACAGTTTCTGACGGGTAATTTCACATAGCACCGCCACCTTAGTCCCGTTTTATAGGGAAGTGCTGAAAGTTTGTATATATGTTACTAATCATCCTAGACTCGTGTGTTTATCCAAAGCTCAAGGCTGAGAATTCGTGAAAACATAAAATTTCCCGGCAAACAGAATAAAAAATCGGGGACGAAAGCGTATAGCATAAAATTCAAAAGAGAATGACAAAGAAAACCTAAAACTGTACATAATTTCCGAAATTCTTTATACTTATAAACGTTTTGGACAAACAAACCACGCAGGGAAAACTTGTATTGAGTTGGAATTGTCCAAGAGGTATTTTAATAATATCAAATCATATTGTGTATCCTATTCCCATATTTCAATATTAAATAAATTTTATATTTCAAATGAATTAAACTAAATAAATATAAATAAATAGTATGTTATAATGTGAGTAAATATTGTAGTAGGTACAAAAATGATAGTACGTCGTTTGGTGCAGAATATTTTATATATCATGCCATTATTGTTTTCACCACTGCAGCTGGGAAGTTCGTCAATCTCAGTTGAACTGGAACGCAAGAATCATAATAGATTGGTGTCAGCATGTCTGGGTGATCGCAGTGTCAGCATCATAATATGATGCTGACACTGCGATCACCCAGACATGCTGACACCAATCTATTATTATCCTTCATAGAATCGTCCAATGGTGCCATTGGTACCTTCTTTTAATAATATTTGTCTAATTTTCATATCGTCATTCTGGTGGCATATCACCTAAAGGGGAAAAGAAAAAATAACCTTATAGCGTAGACTCCTGCATGTAGGTAGGTAGGCACATTGTTTTTTTAAGGATTCGTAAGTTTTAGCATTAGGCTTTAGGGTTTGATGTTTGAGTTTTAATCTTAAAGCTTAAAACTTTAAGCTTTGTGGTTTAAGCTTTTGTGATTTAAGCTCTGAACTTAAAGCTATGAGCTTGATGCTTTGAGTTTTGAAAATAATGGAAAGTATTACCTAATTGTTTTAGTGAAGTAAGTATCGTAATCGCTATAGGTGCGGATTACATAACGCACATATGGGAATATCGGTTTGCCCTTCGACAGTTAGACTTGATTAGACTTTAAACGCGGAATTTTAATGGCGTGCTGTTTAAAATTTTGTAATTTTGTCTTACTGTCAAATCTTTTGGTGATTCACTGCACAATCGCTCTTTGGAGAAAACTGCAAACGCATCATTGGCACCGCCACGCTTTGATAATCCGTGAAGTTTGGTCGCAGCTAGGCGACAGTAGGCGCGCTTCCACCCCATATCTATCTTTGTTTACATTATTTATGTTCATACCTAACTATCTCAAACCTTGGAGAAATAACTTCCGAGATCCTGTTTTATTTTCTTTGGATAAAACCAACATCACCATGTAGTATTCTCAATCCGCCCCTGTTGATGCATGATTAATATTCAGATTCGATGGTGAACATTGCGGGAGCGATCAGTGACCGCTCAGACCGCACAGTGAGCGGAGATTGCTACATTATATCGTTGACTCAAAACTTACTGAGATACTATAGAACGCCAAACCGTCACTGTGACTCAAGTGTGTCGAAAAGTCTGACTTCTGTAGAATGTTCAGATCTGTGCTTGTTTTTGTACTTACAGCAATTGTTCTTACCAGAGGATCGAACGATAAAAGTCAGTTTATCTATTTATTATAATTATTGTTTTATTTTTAATTTAACAAAACTGATTACTATTAATAAAAGGTTGTATAAAATTTAAAACACTTTCTTACTAGGGAGGTTGGGTCGAACGTAATGCACGCACAAAAAATATGTGTAAGCAAATTTGTGAAAGACAAGTGAAACATTGCAAGTGAATTAGGGGTTAATTTCCTTTGTTCGGTGTTAATTTATGTGACTTATTTACTACCTTTTGGTTCCGAAAATCCAACCAAATTTACATTTTATTATTTTTAAGCAAATAATGCAGTTTTATGTCTGATTCTTTCTTTGTAAGCAAACTAAATGAAAATTAAACTGATACCTTGGTGGAAGATGTCAACGATATCCTTTGAAAGACGAATTAACATTGAAATGTTAACTTTTTATTCTGAACTTGTAATTGAAGTTTATTTGTAGGTAGTGCATATTATTTTAATATTTCCTATTATATTATAAAAATTACTAATTTCGGTTGTGTGGCTAACCATATAACTCTGGTCCAATGAACTCAAATTTGCCTTGAAGTTAAGTGTCATTTTCAAAATTAGAACTGATTGTGTGAAAAATTCAGACAAGCGATAAAGTATTCATCAATAATACAATATTTCTAACGAAGAAATATTTTAATTGTCATTTTTAAAATTGGTAGTGATTTGTAAAGAATTCAGACTATCGCGAGATTTTCCCGGGTCTGCGCTAGTATCCAAATAAATTCAATAATTTCATTTATTGATGCAATTTGATCAAATTTTCAGACCGAAAACACATGATTTTGTGTTATGCCGTGGTGTATCGTCTTTTGTTTTTGACATTACCATACATATTGTATCCACATAAAGAGAAGATCACTCTTGTTTACAAAGATTTTCATGTTTTTAATAAGTCATTATGTGTTATGAAAACAAGTACAGTCAATTATCGCTGGCTAACAATAATTTTATTATAAACGTTGTTGATACAAGATGCAATGTTGTATTTTTGATACATTTTCCTGTGCCTTTATATAAATATTACTGGTACATTGTAATAATCCATAAGATGGATAAAAATGACGTAAAATAATTAGGTCCCAATGGCCAAGTGGTTAAAGTTGTCCCGTTAAGAAAGAGATCCTGGGTTCGATTCAGAGTTGAGACCGTTACATTTTTTATTATGTGTCTTGTTCTGTTTCATGTTTCGTTTAGATTAATTAGAAGTATCACATCACATTTATAGATACACAATATGTATATCACGTATGTATTACCTACTCTACTTAGTGGTATTTGTTTTGTTTGGTAAATATTATAACTTCAGAATCTGATGCCGGAAGGCCATCGTTTTAATTTGAATGAACATATTTGACATGTTGAGGTCATTAATCTGGTATGATTTGAGCTAGTTACCTAACTAATGTTTACCAACCTAATCTGCTCACAAATAATTTATAATTAATATTTTGATGTAAAATATGCATAGCAATACGCGCTCCTTGCATGTTGCACGTTGCTTGTTGCTTGGTGCATCTGTAAACCATACTGTAGATCATTGGATTAAATTGGTCGATGATAATTACGGTGCACAAACGGATAAACCTACTTATCCTAGAGCAGAGTTTAAACAAAATTATAACCAGTCAGTTGATTTATTCATGCCGACTCTTTGTTGTGGCGGAATGCTATCAAGCATGACTGTATGTTTTATGTAATTGATACAAATAACAACATCAGCCTTATTTCACATTTTTAAATACTACGTTCAGCAAACTTAAACAACAAAAAAACATGAAAATTTGGGCTTCCTCCTTCAGTCAACCTTTGGACAGCCTTACAGTATCCATCATCGGGATAGATGGTGATGAACATCGCTAGACTGTTTGGTATATATTTGGAACACGGTTCAATATCGTAAAAGTCTAACAACAACATAATGCAATTGGAAGAAACGATCTTAACAAGTATACTGAATACTTACCAGGAAGTTAGTAAAAAGGCGTATCACAAAAATATGTTGCCTATGGCCTTTGGAAACCTACGCTCTACACTCTTGATTGACCAACAAACACTTTTTAATCCATCAGTGGCGTTCTTTTTGATCTAGCAAATCCACAGTATCTAATTTTTTAAGATTTATTTCTCAGATTTTTGATTAAAACCAAGTCATCGTAACAACCACGACCTTGCAAAGCCTTTCACACATTAGATTACAACAAATAAAACTCAGAGTATCACTGGCTATCAAATAGACAACTAAACTAATGTGCAGTATTTTTACCACAAATCCGGAGTTCCTCAAGGGTCCAACCTCGGCCCTTTACTTTTCCTTTAATTTTATAAAATTTCTGTTATTTTCGGATTCTTTACTGAAGAATTTTAAAATTTCTCACATTTTCCGGGCGATATGAATCTATGAATTCGATCGGGGAATGGATTCGAATAATCACATTAGTTTAATGTTTTGAAATTCTCCAGAATGTGCTCATCCAAAGTAAACATAATGATCTACTTAACTTAAGAGTTGTTCAATTATTATTTTCAATGTGGCTTCTAAAAATTATGGAATTCATGAAAATACATTCGTTTCACAATTATCTAAGCAATTTCAAGTATTTTTTACAACTTTGCAATTAATTGGAGAACCACAATATTATAATGTATATGTATAATGGTACATTCTCCTCAAGGGGAAGAATGTATAAAACTAGTTCCTAATATTTTAAGACTTTGGTTACTACAGTTGGTTAATCAGTCTTTTTTAAATAATTCTTATATTGTCAAAATAAGCAATTGATAACCATAGTTTCGAAATGAAGAGCCAATTTGCCATTAACAACACTTCTCTGTAGGATGATCTTAATGTTGAATTAGGTACTTCTCAATCAACATTTTCTTCCAAATTATTGGAAAAATTAAAACGCTAGTGTCATACGTTTTAGCTAAAAAGAATACCTTGATTTGGTTCTTGAAATTTTCTTTATAAATTCCTACGTACGTTACGAGTTTGTAAATAATTTATAATGCGTATAAATAACATTTATTGCATCTCTACAGTTACTCTTTTAAAATAACTTAAATTTATATTTGATATTGTATCTCCACTTAAACCATATAAATAAGGTAAAAATACTTATAATACCCACACTCAGGCTTCGCCTTCGTGGGATTTTTTTTTTATTATGTACATTTATTTCAATATTTTATGTAACCATGTATGTATAAAAAAAAATTTCAATAATAAATAAAAAAACTTAATTCTTTATTAGCAATAAATTTGACTAATGTAATTATTTGTTTAGGAGCATTACCATGTGACATACACCTCACCGTTTCGACGTTCGAAGGACATTCTGGAAATTTGGAACTTAACTGGAAAACTCCCTGCGAACAAATGCCAGACTGGGTAAGTTTTGAAGAAAAAATCAGAAGCAAAATGTATGAGGAGGGGAAGAGTGGGATGAATCTTAAAATGAGCTATTGTTTAAATATGCAAAGACTCAAACTCAAACCAAACTACACATTTATTTACCTTTAGTTATAGATAATTTAGAATCTCCTCGGATAAATATCGAAGATTGGTTAAAACCATAGAATAAAGAAGAAAACTAGAAGATCCTTCCATGCAAATTTGAATAGAAACCGATTTTCCATTAGCTCGCTAGCCGAGCGCTCTGTCTCATTTGCACTCGCCTGAGATCGAAGATCTCCATCCCATTTATATTTCGAAAACACAAGTTTTTTTTATTGAAAATTTGAACCTCGATTGGGAAAATATATATATTTTCTAATTATCTTGCTAGGGCAATCCCGATGAGTTACAAAACTCATTTTAGGATGGGAGGAAATTACAATACATAAGTCGGAAAAGAATACAAAAGAACATACAGAAGTCAGTACATACAATTTTACATTGGCATCAAAATATCAAAAATACAACACTGCATAGTAATTTTTAAAAGACAGGTTAAGTAGAAAAAAAAATAAGAGTAAACAAATAAAGGAACAATCAAAGATATACAAATATGGATTTACTGATGTTCATTTTTAAAAATATTTCTTTAAGCCATCATTGTGAGTTTTTATTTATTTTTCTCAATGGTTTTGTACATTTCTGGAGGCGAATTATAAAGCGTGTAGGCAATTTAGTTTAAAGATTTTAATCCATATTTTGTAGTGTGTGTTTGAGGAATGCGGATTTAATTGTTATTTCAAGTATTGTGGCTGTGGATGTCTTGATTGTAAAGTGGCTTAACGTAAGTGTGAGTTGATTGTTGGGTAATTTGTAGGATGGTGATAATGATTTGATGTTTAGGAAGGATTGTGATTGGAAGGATACCGGAAACTAGATAGATGTTCCTGACACGAGTGTCCCGTGGAAGTCCAAGAACATTTCTGAGAGCTCGGTTTTGAACCACCTGCTGGTCAGCAATCAATTTCTTTGAGGCAAAACCCCAGATACAGCAGAAATAGGAAATGTGTGAATGTATCATAGCATAATATACTGAAGTTAGTAAAAAAAATGGGTAGTAATCCTTGAAGTCTATATAGTACGCACAGTTATGGGGATAATTTTCTCCTTTACATGCTTTATGTGGAGATCCCACGAGAGTTGAGAATCTACTATAAGGCCCAAATATTTTGTGCTCGTTTTCTTTTCGAGGCAGTTGTCACAAAGTTACAAAGGATGAAATAAAACAAAACATTGATCCTGTTAATTTTGGTGTCACCGGAATTAGAAAATTTAAACAAGGGGCAGTAATAGTGGAGTGTAAGGATGTTGCTGCAACAAAAAAGATGGAAGAACAAATAATATCAAAAATGGGAAAAAATTATGATGTGAACACACCAAAACCTAAGAATCCCAAACTTAAAATTATTGGTTTATCGGATAAATACACTCTGGAAGAAATTGTATCCAAAATTAAGATGCAAAATGATTACCTTGAAACACTTGATAGTAAAATTGATATTAAATTTATAAAAGAAATTAAAACCAAACGAGGAGACATTAACTATACCATTTTCATGGAAGTTGATGGTAAAACATACAATAGAATGTTACAAGAAGGAAAAGTAAATATTGGTTGGGATAGATGTCGGGTGTTCGACAACATCTCACTTCTAAAATGTTACAAGTGCAATGGCTACATGCACAAGGCACAAGACTGCAGAGGTGAAAAAGCATGCACTCGATGTTCCGGAACACATGACAACGACAACGAAAGCTGTCAAAGAGACATCCAATGCATTAACTGCAAAAAAATGAATGATCGATTAAAATTACAACTGCCAACTGACCATTTTGCTTGGAGTGATGAATGTTCAGTGCACGTGAGAAAAGTTGAAGCGGAAAAAAAGAAAATTGATTTTTTATGTCACTAAAGACCTGCTCTAAGGTAAACAGTAACATAAAAATATTTTCGAACAACAAATTAGAAACCGAAGAGATCTTGTACCTTAATATACAAAGCTTGCCTGCACACCATGAAGAGTTACAAATTTTACTCGAAGAACGAAAACCTCAAATGATCATGCTCAGTGAAACGCATGTCACAGAAGAAATAGAAGAAGTTGAAAAAAAATTTACGAACTATAAGGTAATAAGATGTAATTCGAATAGTCGGCATACAGGCGGAGTAATAATGTTACTGAAAGATAATATAAATTTTGAAACAATTTCTAACGAAAATCACAAAAACTGTACCTGGATCTTAGCAATAAAAATTAAGAAAGGATTTAGACCAGGAGTATACTGCGTAATTTATCACTCCCCAAATGCCAGTAAAAGTGACTTTATAAATTATTTTGAAAACTGGTGTTCAAATTTTTTAAAAGAAACTGATCTCAATATAATTATTGGAGACTTTAATATAAACATGAAATGCGAAACAGATTTTTATACAAAGAAAATGAAAAGCATCATCAACATTACAGGAATGAAACAGTTGGTCAAAGAATACACTAGGATAACACAATCAACCTGTACACTCATAGATCTTGTTTTATCAAATGATTATGAACTAAATGTAAAAATATTAGATCATATTAAAATCACCTAAAATAACAGATCATAGCATCATTAATATAGTGATGGCAAAAAATAAAAACATCAAAAATATCGAAAAAGTTATTAAAAGAAGAAACCTGAAAAGATACGATAAGAGTAAAATGATTCAAGAATTATTGATTCAAGATTGGAAAGATGTAAATAACTTAGATTTTCACAAAAAAGGTGAAACTATAATAACCAATATGACTGATGCAATAAATAAAATAATGCCTGAACAACGTATAGTAATTAAAACCAATAATCAATGGTATTCCAAAAAACTAAGACAAATGCAATATGAACGAGATACTTCTTATAAAATAGCAAAAATTACAAAGGATAACGAACATTGGAATAGATTTAAAACAATTCGAAACAAGTACTCAAAACTTATAAAGGATACAAAAAATGAACATTTCATCAACAAAATTCAACGGGAAAGGGGAGATCCAACGAAAATGTGGAAAACACTTAAGTCAATGATGAAAAATAAATGTGAAGATGTGGAAAAAGATATCATATTCCCAACCGAATTGGCTGGCGAAAACAACATGGCTGATAAGTTTAATAAATATTTTGTGACAAGTATAGAAGAAATTAACAAAAATATCCCAATCATAGAAGAAGAAGAAATTTTCAATTTTGAAGAAAAAACTTGCGAATTAAAGTTTAAGAAAATAGACGGCCAGAAACTCCAAAGAATACTGTCCAAAATCAAATCAAAGCCCAGCCAAGATGGGATCACTATTCAAATATTAGAACATGCATTACCTGTAATAGGAGAAGAGTTTCTTAGTTTAATAAACGAATCGTTAGAAACAGGGAAGTTTCCTGAATCATGGAAAACGTGTATGGTGATACCGATTCCAAAGATTTCGAACACAAAAAAATGTGAAGACTTTCGACCTGTAAATATGTTACCAAAATATGAGCAAGTGATGGAATACATAATTAAATCTCAACTTGAAGAATACTTGGAAAATAATAGCATCCTTTGTGACGAACAATCTGGATTTAGGAACAATAATTCATGTGAAACAGCGTTAAATTTAGTAATTGATGATTGGAAGGAAGATATAGATAAAAACTTGCATATTGTTGCGGTGTTTTTAGATTTTCAGAGAGTTTTTGAAACAATAGATAGAAAAAGAGTTATTCAAAAATTTAAAAAAAATATGGAATAAAAGGGAAAGAACTGGAATGGTTTAAAAACTACTTAAGCAACAGACAACAAACAACAAAGATAAGAAACAATATATCAAATCCGATTGAAAATAAGCTGGGTGTACCGCAAGGATCTGTATTGGGTCCGATATTGTTTATACTCTACATAAATGATATGGTAAAAATATTAAAACATTGCAAAATAAGACTGTTTGCAGACGACGCATTAATTTATATTGCAGAAGATAATTATGAGAAAGCAATCAAAAAGATAAATAGTGACTTAGAAACATTGTCAAAATGGCTCAAAGTAAATAAATTAAAACTAAATGTAAATAAGACAAAATACATGCATATAGGCAGAACAAATACGCACGAGGAACCAAAGGTTTCTATAAATGGAGAAATCATAAAAAAGTGGAAGAAATTAAATATCTAGGTGTTATTATAGACTCAAAATTGAACTTCTCAAAAAATGCAGACTATACAATTAAAAAAATTGCAAAAAAAATATCATTTCTTGGTAGAATCAGAAACAAAGTAAATAAAGAAACATGCCAGATAATATACAATACAATTATATCAAAACACTTTAATTACTGTTCAAGTATTCTTTTGCTCTGCAATAAAGAGAAAATGAAAAAAATGCAAATACTGCAAAATAAAGCAATGCGAATAATACTTAAGCGCAACATATACACACGGATAAGAGACATGTTAAAGGAGCTGAATATTTTGACGGTGAAGCAAACTGTGTATTTGAATGTACTTATTTTTATACATAAAATTAACATAGGGATGTTGTCTAAGGAACTGAAAAGAAAAATAAATTACAATAACGAGATACACGGACACGGGACGAGAAATTCTAAGCAAATTAGATTGCCAACAAGAAAAAAAACAAGCACCCAAAAATCTCTGATGTACCAGGCCGTTCAACTCTATAACAAAATCCCGAAGGAAATTGCTGTGATAGAAAATATTAATAAGTTCAAAAATGAATTAAGAAAATATGTCTATCTCAATTATTAATGTTTCTTTTTTGTGACTTTATTGAAATATTTAAAGAAAGATTATGTTTGTCAAACAATGTACATGTTTATATGTTTATAAAACTATTAGCACACACGAAGATGTGAGCTAACTTAAGATTTAAAAAAAAAAATAAAATAAAAAAATAAATAAATAAAAAAAAAATAAAAATAAATTGATATTGAGGCTGGAATTTTTCTTGTTGCCGAAAAGTATATAATGCGTTTTTTTTACATTAAGGGTTAGTTTATTTATTCTCAACCAGGTTGTGAGATGGGAAACTTCAGCATTCATTTCCATTTCAAGCTCCGCTAGGTTTATTTCGCTACAAAAAAATTACCGTATCGTCCTCATAAAATTGTAGAGTTCCTTTAATGCCCCACTTTGTTATGTTTTTGATCACAAAGGGGATTTTTTGTCTTATTCTCTGTTATTATATGGTTAAAACACTTTTGAAACAGTAGATAATCATGTATACACTCAAACTATAACAACTATTGTTGTATTTTCAGATAGGACTATTCGATAAAGATCCCAGTGCCACAGGGGACCTAACACCTCTAGCCAAAGTTATGCCTAAGCAGGTCAAAGATGGTTTCTTCATTACCAACACCGCGATGCAATGGACACTACTTCCCGGGGGTTGGAATAAAACGGTAGATAGAAAAGTTAGAAATAATATGCACTTTCTTTTGGCATTCATCTACTAAATTACAAATGATAAAAGAACTTTTACAAAATTCAATGGACACGATTCCCTGAACCCTGAACCAGTTATAGGTATCATCAAATATACGTTACAACAATAAAGTGCAACAACTAGATCCAGTTACCTGCTACCCACACCTACTGTATCTAAGAAAAAATATTGGTTTTGGGAACTTTACCATTTTGAACAAAGGAAAACAAACTCGAATACTAACATTTAAAACTAAAAACTCTTCTTTCAACCTATAACTGTGATGAGACTCGTCAAAATTTGCTAATCAATCATGGAAACATTTCTCCGTGATTTAATGCTGGTTTCTAATTTGTCATTTCATATTAGATTTGCATAGGAACTAGACATTATCATTGTGTGTATTGTGCAAGGAAACAAAATTTTCAAACTTTTTTTTATTTATACCTACACCTTCTTTTATTATTTCCAGCAGTCAGATTCAAATCTACCAGTAGTATCCGGGCCCCAGTGCCTGGACTATTGGATCGGAAGTTTTGTAAATGAGGTTTTGAATGCTTCGAACTGCCTTAAAATACAGCCCACTTGGCTGGCCGATAAAAGGTGAAATGAGAAGTATAATTATACTCAAATCAAATAATCTCCCATCAAAATACCTAATAATTTAATATAAACCTCAAAATTATAATTTCACAAATTGATATTTTGCAGGGCCAAATTCTCAAAAATTCGAATCTCTGAAATGTTACTACCGGGAACTCACGACACTGGCTCTTTCTATGGAGAGTCCCTCGTTAAGGGGGATGCTTTGAAGAAGTTCATCTTCACACAGAAAGAGGACATTTGGAATCAACTTGTGTTTGGAATCAGATATTTAGATATCAGGGTCGGATATTTTGAGGAAGAAGAGCAGGAGTATATACCCATTTACACGAAAAAGGACAATGATTCCAGCCAATCCAGCGAAGAACGAAAGGAAATGGACAACTTTTATGAAAATAAGTAGGTTCCTTCCTTATATTTCCTATACCCACTGGAAAAAATGCTTTTCAAAGTGTTCTAGAGAGAAAAAAAATATGGAACTGAAATTTAAGAAATTTCATCCCACTCGAATTATTTTCAGAACATTTTTAAACTTCACGTTTATCAGATTAGGCATGGGTTCGTAAAATTATTATTTGTGTGTTTTATTACAGTTTTTGGCTCAATCACGATCTGGTTAAAATAAGACCCCTTCTTCCCATACTCCAGGATATCAAAAGATTTGCAGAAAAGGCAAAAAATGAGGTATTTAAATTCATTTGATAATCCTGCATGTTATCTTGAATTACAAAATAAAACAAACCATGAACTTACGACGTTGTCAAGTTTTTAACAAAGGTAATGAAGTTAGTTTTTAACATAGTTCTTGACATACATTGTATGTAATTGAACGTGAATATTATTAACATTTTAATTTTCGTTTTGAAACGAGTACTTGAGGATCAAATAACAAAACCTATTAATTTATCCTTTAATTTTTATAAATTTATCAATATTTTCAAAATGCACAATGCTTGTCTTTTTGATGTGTAATACCGGCTTAAGGTGATGCACTACGTCGTGTAATATTTTAAATTGAGCCGCTATCAATAACAACCCTTACGTAGATGGCGATAACGTTTAAATTCTCGCTTAACACCATCCGCCTGTTTTGATTTATGCAAGAAAAAATCATGGCCAAAAAGTGCCTTTTATTTTATTTTGAGGATGTTCAGGCATAAATATTTAATTTTTTTCGGATCATTTTATAAATAACTTGATTTGCCACATTCTACAATAAAATCATAACCAAAAATGGGTTCGTAAGTAGGAGATTTTGAACTTTAAAGCAGTTTTCATAGGCCTTATACAATATTTTTTTCTGGGCTTATAAAAAGATTTATCTAAAAAATACTCGATTATTTCAAAGGCCAAGATGTATTCTACTCGCAGTATTTAATTAAAGCATCTGATACATTTCTAGGCGACCAAATTTTCAAATCAAAAACACATGATTTTGCATTACTACGTATGGCATCGCCTTAACTATATACATATATGGCTTTCGATGAAAATTAAAATATCATAATAGATGATGTTTTTTTTGTTGTTTTAATTAAACTGCTTGTCGAGCATCATGAAACACGTGGAGCAAAAAATAGTTTGCAACCACGTGTTTTTTATATTAAGTATGTTTTTCTTATACGCAAGAATTATTTACGGCGGGTTGTGCATTACACACTTTCCATGAACTCACTAAAAGTTTTAAAAACTTATTATTTTTTTTTATTTCCAGATAATAATAGTGGATATTCATCGCCTCCCTGTAGGATTTTACCTAATCAATGGATCAGTGAGATACAAAAGGCACCAGCAACTTATTAATTTTCTTTTCAAAGAATTGGGAGACCTTGCCGTCGATTACTCGCAAATAATCAAACAAAGTATCCTTAAAAATGTTTATTCATATCGAGGTCCGAGGATGGAAGACATTTGGGAGACGGGGAAGAGGATCATTGTCTGCTACCCAGAGACATCATTTACTGGAAGTATGGACACAATACTTTTTCTTCAGTGGGATGCTGACGTTGTTTAGTCAGTCGACGGCATCGGGAGTCACTTGGTTCAGCACACGTTATCGATTCTCCAATCCATGCCGCTCGCAATGGCCGTCGAAAGTACATACATTGGTCGACATTCTTATTCTCGAGTCTCGTCGAAGGTACACACTTAAAAACGCCAAACGTTAAAAGTCATTCCAGTCGAACAACGAGTGGGTCGAACCACTCCTTGTTCGAGTGAAATGACTTCGTCGAGAATCGAGGCCCCGGTGAGCCTCCGGAAAAATGATGAAGAGGACATTCTTCTACGATGTTTTATGTTATTTGAATACGTCCACATTTGCAAAATACAAAATCCTTTAGGCCCCATTTATCATATAGTTACCCACAATGGCTATGGTCGTATACGTAATGCGAGGTCCATGTCTTCCGAGTGAGATAGAACCCTGGCAGTTTTAAAAAATGGACCCAATAATAATCCGTTAACAGTTGATGTTGGCTGCATGAGAACGAGTAATCTCACCTTCTCATTCTTACGTAAAACGGTAGATACGCCTGTGGACTGCCCTATCATCATTCGCATCGTCTTTCTTCCCTTGTTTAATTAAGATATCTTCACGATTCTCGCATAAACATATCCCTTCAGGAATACTTCCTTATCCCGCCTCGCCTGATGATGGCATGTTTTTTGATGTCCATGTCGACATTTTGAAACACATTTAATTAATTAACTAAGCTTTGTAATAATTATCCTCCTCCTTTATATAAAGAAATAGACAAAGTTCTAATTAAAATTAGCCCATATTTGCCATTTCGTGACGACCAATTCCAATTCTTTCTATATTTACACCAAATATTTACTGTTATTATATTATATAATTTTATACTAGTGAACATTAATACATGAATATGCCCCGAAATAATAAAGTTTAAGATCTGCTTGATGACCTTCAAAACATTGCAAGGAATGGCGCCAGCCTATATATCGAAATATGTGTCCGACAAAACTTAAGCAATAGACAGCTCACTCTTAGGTCAGCAGATCTAGATGTTAGTAATCGTCTAATCGAACTTTCTAAGTCAAATCGAGCCGTATACTATGACTTCCCTCAGCTCTTACTAATCTACAGAATTTGACTGAATTTAAACGGGCTTTAAAAACAAAATTATTTAAAAAATCTTACCATTCATAAATCTTAACTTCTTTTCGATATTTTATAATAAGCCATATTCTAAAACTTCCGGTAATTGTTTGGTTTCGGTTGCCTCCTTGTACCCTTTAAAATGTCTGCTCAAAAGATTCTCATTTCTGAGCACAAACTGCCTCCTGTTTTAAATTATGTTTTTAGTTTTATTATTCTTGTTTTGCCCTGTCCTGCTGTTAATGTTATTCTAAGTTTAGTCATCATTTTGTATAAACCTTATATTTAGTGTTATAATATTAGATACGTATTGGGTAAGGCACATTGTAGGAATAATTTTAAGAACATGACCACTAATACTAAATTACCGTTTTAAGTGTGTTATAGTTAAGCGCACTTGAAGTGAAATGACACTAAACTGGGCTATATAAATGCCATTATTATTATTTATTATTGTAATTAAAATTATATTATTTACGTCATGCTTGTAGTGTCCTTATAAAAAGCAATTATTACTACCTACTTATTTCTTTATTATTTTGTTACAGGGTCATGGCTTTGGCCAGCACTTTCCCAAAAGTGGGGAAACCGGCAGACTGCTTCTTCTCTAAAACAATATATACAAACCGTCTTAGAGTCGAAACCACCAACTTCAGACAATCCATTGTGGGCTGTCATGGGACAGATGACTCCGAGGGCAATCGATATCATATTTAACCCCAAGAATGATCTTATGAAAATGGCGGATTCCGTCAACAGAAACCTCACACGATGGGTTCGAGATGAATGGATGGAGAAAACTAATATAATCGCGACAGACTTCTTCATGGGAAACAATTTAATTGATTTGTCCGTCAATCAACGTTGGTCCGAAGGGGATGTTGTCCCTAAGCCGTTTGTTTCCACCCCCAGCACATCATAAAGAACACTACAACAGTATTAAATAATATCATGCAATAATATTTAAAGTTTTGTTATTTTTACCAATGTTCATTTTTCAATAACCGATACCAACGGAATATTGCTTATAAGTGGAAGCGTGAAATGTAATTTAACCCAGGGCCTGCCCTGTACAGGTGCAATTGGAGTACTCCAAGGCGCCAAGGATCCAAGGCTCTGATAATACCAAATACCTAAACAGCGCCCTTGCGGTTTTTAGTAGCTCCAGACCATTTGGCTCAAAAATTACCAAAACTACTATCCTTTATTTATAAATTTAAACGGGGACCTTATAGTTTTGTATTCCTACAAAACCTATTAACACAATATATTCTACTTTCAAACAAAAAACAGAGTACTAGATTAAAACTGATATCTAGGTAGCATTCTTTTAAAAATGTGTATTGCACTATCTCACTCGCTATTACCATAACTAATAGAAGAGGTAAGGTTAGAAAGCTATTAAAGGCCGAAGGCCACGTTTTTTGATTATTGTGGAGGTTTTTTTTAAATCTGTATTATGATAACTATTTCATGAAAATGCATTGAATGTGTAAGCAATAAGAATAAATGGACAAATGGATTTAAAATGATAAAATGCGTAGGGTAACGGAATCACCCCTCATGGCAACCCTAGTTTTGTTTTTATAAATCGAATAACTACAAAAACACAAAAAATCACTTTAGGATCCATCGGGGGTATTTGGCTGTCTCCGGGGCGTGTAAGTAAGTTATTAGGAATAAAGTATTATTGGTATTTAAGCCAAGCTAATTTAATATTCTAGCTTTAAAAAAAATGCGCACTGTCAATATGCTGTCTCCGAGGTGTAATAAAATTTTGAAATGACTATAATAACTGTAAGTAAGTTATTAGGCAAAATATTATTGGTAAAGTATTTATGCAATACACGAGCTAATTTAATACTCCAGAGAAGTTTCTGCATATTGTCATTGACATTTGACAAAATATTTTATTGAAAATTATTCTAATCAGTCTGGTACCGGAATTGTTTGCATATAATTTGTACGTAAGAACTTTGACAACAAAATGCGAGTCGGCCTGGTAACACCATGCACTGAACCATGTGTCAATATTATTATCATTTTGGCGCTCCATTTTTGACATTTACTTTGTCATTAATAAGTATTGTTTTTTGTCTAATCTTATTAAAATGGCTAATCTGCAGCCCCTCCAAGCTTTAAATTTAGGTATGTCTATGTATATTATTTATTTATTTTATTTTAATCTACAAGAACCTTTACATTAGCTTGCTTTTTACATAAGTATTTTGTAAACACGATCAATCTCTTACCGGGTATGAAGTTATGACTAGTGATGAATGCCTTAAAGATTGAGTAAAACATCAATTTTTTAAATAATTTATTATATTATTAGGGCCGTTTCACTAAATTTATATTAGAATTCTGATTTTTTTATTAAATACCTTCTGAAACGGTTGATTTATGTGAATAAAAGTTCTGTTCAGTTTTCTACTATTCATGTGTGTACATGCCTTTTACAGACTCATCCCAGCAGCTGAGTTTTGTCAGATTCTTCAAGACACTCTCTGAGGTAATTAATTTCTTTCAACCGACGTATGTACTTGATAATTATTTACACAGCTTACAGTAGTCAATAGTAGCATGATAACTGACCGTTTGACTTTATGCATTTAAGTGGACTTAGTTTAATCCCAGATTGGTCTTAAGTAATGGTCTTATGAGCAAGATGCTAGATGATATGGTAAGATTTTACACCTATAAAAATCAACCCATGAAAACATAGTATTTGTTAGTATGATGCATCTATTTTTAATTAGATGTTTTTTTGTGTTTTTACTCAGTAATTAGCCTTCCTCCCCAGTAACTGTGTCTTAACTGCTGTGAACTTTTAAAATGTTTTGTAAAACTTATTGAAAAAATATTGTTTTGGCTGAGAATTGAAACTTCCTCCCCGGGGACTGGTGTCAACCGATCTAACAACTGAGCCTAATCACGATTGGATAGGACCGAGTTTTATTTCAGAGAAACGCGTATATGTCCGTGTGTGTATTAGTGATTGCCACCAAAAGTTAATAGAATGCACTGTCATCTACAAAGAGTCTATCTGCTGAATTTCAGCTCAATCGGATTTCGGGAAGTGGCTCAATTTCCACTTTCAAGATTAGCATTCATTCATGTATTTAAAAAAGAATCTCTGATAGATCTCTCTCTAGGGAAGGCCTAGTTTTACATTTTATTTATTTTTTAACATAATTGTATTTCATATTGTTCACTGGGATGTCCCGTGCTGAGGAAGACATTTTAATTTTTAAAATTTTACATTGAGTTTTGTTAGTAATCTTGGTAGATATCCAGAATTGCTGAACGCGGTTAATACACACTAATATTTTGAAAGCATTTTGTCTCAGTTTAATAACAATGAGAACCAACTACTTCAGTCTAGGGAATGCAATCCCGCAAGAAAATGTCAATCCAGGTATCTGCTGGACTGAACAATCTTAGTCCCGCTGGATCCAGGTATTTGCGGGATCCAGCAGAGTGGACTTTGATATCTAATCAATCGTATAATAAAGACCTCGATCTACCAACCTTGTTTTTAGACTTTTAAATTTATACCTATAATAAAACAAGTTCTTTGGGACATTTTAAATGATTAATTAATAGGTATACCTTTAGTTAGACATAGGTAAAGTTTAAGTCATAAATTGGCAATGAATAAGATAAGACATAAATTTACATAACATACCCGCCTCGGAACAGACTTTGTCTAGTGAGGTGGGTAAAAGAAATCTATGTACACAAATGAAAATAAAATAAACGCCCGGATTGCCGGCACTGAAACTGAAATTGAACTGAAACTTAAATTTAAATAATAACGTTCACACGATAAACAATATTCTTGTACGATGAGCATCATAAGTTTAATTAAACATTATTGTGGAAATAGCTTCGTAAAAAAGTTTAAGTATTAATTGTGTCATCTGATAAACGGCTTCTGATATTGGACACAAGGTAGCCAGCGGCTGAAAAAGCTCCTTCAGCTTCCACGCTGGTTGTCATTAGCGCATTGTAAGTGAATTGAAGGTAATTCTCTGTAATCCCGCCAGTCCAGCGGGATCTCGCAAAATTTTCGACCGAGATTAGTCCCGCAAAATGTCTGCGGGATCTCGGTATTTCGGGATCCCGGTATACCGGGATTGCATTCCCTACTTCAGTCATCAGAAATAGAAAATGATGCATTTTAATAGTTATTTCATTCAAAATACCGATTCATCGAATGTTTTGACATAATAATATGAAAATGTGTTTTTAGACTACTTTTCTTCCTTTTAATTAAATAAAAGAGAGTAAAAAAAACTAACAATAGCAATAATTTAACTAACTAATTTGAACAAAATAAATATTAAAATGCATTATTTTCCATTTCCTGTAACTGAAATATTTATTTTTCATTGTTGTTAAACTGATACGAAGTGTATTTTAAATAATTTGTGCCTTATTAACCGTGTCCAGTAATTCTGAAAATTTACCATAATCTTTTATGCCAACAGTCTTTTTTAAAAAAACGAAGGAGGGAACCAAGTTGTAGGAGAGTGAAAACACAAAAGCCAGTAAATGATTCCACAGTTGAGCATAAGAGCCACCAAAGATCATAATATTGTCAACTCATTTATGTAATCTCACAGGATGTGTGCTTGATCTAATATCTAATGTTTCTGATACGTCACATTATGTCAGTTGTATACAAAGGTTGGACACATGTTTGCTGCCGGCTGTATATTTAATTTCAAACTAATTCTCACCCTAATCCTGCGGCAATTACACACCTTAACTCTTGACAGGCCAAGATGCCAAACAAGGTCAGTAACCGACGACCCCATGCATTTTTCTGTCTTATGGGCTTTTAAACTATAGAAAACCCAATACTAAAATGTAATAAGTAAAATACTAACATGACATGTCAAGTATTTAAGCTAAAATAAGGAGGATAGTAATTGTGGGTACTACCTACTCCCCCACTTGGCCGCGGGAAAGTTAACCGGTTCAACGCCAATCTCTCTCATTGGCGGACCAATCATTTGTAATTTTACAGGTAACAAAAGCTCCTGGGAGAGAATGCGTTAAGGGTGTTCGCAAAGTAAAAATAATAGACATGCAAATTTGCAATTCGTAAACAGATTTTATTTTCGAGGACCGAATTGTGATATTACAATGCAGTAAATATACAGAAAATAGTAACACGCTTAATACCCACATCCCAGAGAGAGAGAGAACCAGGTAAACAGAAAAAAGGTTAATATGCACTTTTAATAGAAAAACCACTTATCAGTTAGATAACAATGAGAAGTAAGTATTTCAGTTTCTGGAAATGGAAAATAATGCGATGTAAGCTATGTGTCCACGTGGCAAATAGTAAAGATGTTTATACGTCGCATCGCATCATTGAAGTGAAAACTGGATAGAAATCCCCATATTTAAATTTGGGGAGGCTGGTATGGGTACTGCCAACCTGGGAACAATTCGTCAAACAATATGTGGCTCTTGGGGTGAGGTTTATCCAGGTCTTTGCGACCGATGTGTCTACCTACTACTTGTGGGGTGGGCCTGATTGAGAGAAGCTGGTTGAGGAGAAGTTATTGAGTGAAATTATTTGCCTCAGGACCTCCTACGTAGAGCTAATGTAAAATATATTTAGGAATTTTATGTGTTTATGGGGTGCCAAAAATTTTACCTGCACCGGGTGGCGTGAGGTGTTGGTTATCCAATAAATGGTTCCCGGGGCGGCGGTACTCAAAACCGTCTCCCAAGTTGCATTTATTAAATCACCGAAAGTTTGATGGCCACGCTGCCTCCCGCGCTCTGCGCAACTTGGTTTATTCCCTTTTCCCTGATTGACCCATCTATTAATTTGACTGTCTATGACGGGACCTAAAATTGAGAGGTTATCTAGCTACGGATATCCTAACTTTGTTAACCATACCATAAAAAAATTACATAAAACAAAATTGTATATTGATAGCCTCAGTCAATAGAATGAAAAACCGTTTTTTTTATTAAATATTTATTTTTTATTCATTAACCGACATTTCAACGCAAACAGCCATCTTGCTTTTGAAAGCAAACATACTTCATATGACAAAATAATCTAGTCGTCATAAATAATTAAACAGTTTTGCCATCATAATTCTTACTATGTTTATGAAATAATATTTTATACGGTAGTGGATTCCGTAATAACTATAAGGCAATATTTTCCAATTTTATTAAATTCTTAAAAATATGAAATTATTCTTTATGTATTCAACCGAACCATGATTTTGCTTTGTCTTTAGCTTTTCCCACTCCACTTCCTATTTTATTCCAAAAACTGAGTTTTTCTGTGGTTGTCGGTATTTCCTCTACCGTTTTATCCGGATCAGTACTTTTCTCTTTTAGAGTATCAACATTCTCATTTACTTGAAAATTAGGTTCTTCGTGTGTTTGGTGTAAATCCTCAACATCTTCTCTGTCCCTATTGACCGATAGTGTAAGGAGATTGTGAGTATTTTGACTGTTGTAAACTGGTTTGTAAGACTGCTGCTGATTTTCTTTGTCGACAACAGTAGCTTGTGGCAGTTGTTCTGGAGTCCATTGTGTCTCCAAAGTTTGCTGTCCACCCTCATCAAATTCTTGATCTAAATCGTCTGTTTCAGGAGATTTCTCTGACGTGATGTGGGAATCAACTTGGTGGTGGTTTATGTCCTTTTCCACTGCTGTTCCTAAACTTCTGGGCTCTTCCTTGTCGTTGCCTTTTCTGAGGTGGTCAGGGAATGCATCCAAAAAGCTTTTTTCTTCCTGTTCTTTGGGTTCTTCTTGCCCTTCTTGGGTTGTGGTGAGAAAGGAATGACTTGTAAGAGGTTTGGGTTTAACATGTCCTTGGTAAACCTCTTCTTCTGTTTCTTTTCCCACTTGTGTCTGCTGATCCCATCCTGAATACTGCTGTTGTTCTTCGCCTAGATAAGATTCTGGTAAGCCATCAAAACCAATATCGACAGTAGGTTTCTCTTTATGGGCGACCTGCGGTTCGTGCTGGTTGATATAGTTTCCTTGAACTTCAGTGTACTTGGCTTGTATGTCGTCCATTTTAGATTCAGTATGGTAACCCCTATTAGAGCTGGGGTTACTCAAAGCAGCCATTATTTCAGCCAAATGACCGTCAATTGCCTCGTCAGTTTGGTCCTTTGGGTGCTCTTTATAGACATTAAGTTTTCCCGGAACTTTGTCCTGTAGTTTATTTGTCTCGCCAAATGTATTTAGTGAGCGTCTATTTTCGTCAGTAAAAGACTTCTGTGAAGAATGGTCATTCTTCAGGTTTTTCAAATCTTCCGTATCTGGCTCAACAGGTGAATCATTATTTCCTGATGTTTGACTTATATCAATATCACTCGGCTTATTTGCCTCTTTTTGTTGCAAATAACCTGGCTGTCGTCCAAAATACTCGTTTTGCTGTAAAATGCTTCCAATTTGTAATTCAACATATTTATCATCATCATATTCAATATTGCGTTCTGTTTTGTCTCGTTTTTCTGTTTTTGGTGACAAATCTTCTGTTTCCTGTCCCAGGTCTTCCGTTTCCTGTCCTAAATGTTCAACATGCTGAATTGTGCTTCCAACTTGAATTTTTGGGTTTCGGCTGCTTGAGCTGTAAAAGTTTTGACTTTCTGAAAATCCTTGTGTTTGCTGTCCCAAATCTTCAGTTTCCTGCCCTAAATGTTCATCATGGTGAACTGTGCTTCCAACTTGAAGTTTTGGGTTTCGGGTGCTTGAGCTGTAAAAGTTTTGACTTTCTGAAAATCCTTGTGTTTGCTGTCCCAAATCTTCAGTTTCCTGCCCTAAATGTTCATCATGGTGAACTGTGCTTCCAACTTGAAGTTTTGGGTTTCGGCTACTTGGGCTGTAAAAGTGTTGACTTTCTGAAAATCCTTGTGTTTGTTGTCCCAAGTCTTCAGTTTGCTGTCCCAAGTCTTCAGTTTCCTGCCCTAAATGTTCATCAAGGTGAACTGTGCTTCCAACTTGAAGTTTTGGGTTTCGGCTGCTTGAACTGTAAAAGTTTTGACTTTCTGAAAATCCTTGTGTTTGCTGTCCCAAATCTTCAGTTTCCTGCCCTAAATGTTCATCATGGTGAACTGTGCTTCCAACTTGAAGTTTTGGGTTTCGGCTACTTGGGCTGTAAAAGTGTTGACTTTCTGAAAATCCTTGTGTTTGTTGTCCCAAGTCTTCAGTTTCCTGCCCTAAATGTTCATCATGGTGAACTGTGCTTCCAACTTGAAGTTTTGGGTTTCGGCTGCTTGAGCTGTAAAAGTTTTGACTTTCTGAAAATCCTTGTGTTTGCTGACCCAAATCTTCAGTTTCCTGCCCTAAATGTTCACCAAGGTGAACTGTGCTTCCTACTTGAAGTTTTGGGTTTCGGCTACTTGGGCTGTAAAAGTGTTGACTTTCTGAAAATCCTTGTGTTTGCTGTCCCAAGTCTTCAGTTTCCTGCCCTAAATGTTCACCATAATTCGACTGACTTCCCACATGAAGCCTTGTATTTTGAGGGATATAAAAACTAGTACTCGGTGTATAGTCTTGTGTTTGTTTACCTAAATATTCAGATTCCCTCAGATATACATCATGATACCCCGTATTTCCCACTTGAAGCTTAGATTCCCTAGAATCAGGACCATAGAAATTACCCAAAATCTCAGATTGTTGACCTAAATCTTCCTGTCCTAAA
Source organism: Hesperophylax consimilis (assembly GCF_061612785.1). NCBI lineage: Eukaryota > Metazoa > Arthropoda > Insecta > Trichoptera > Limnephilidae > Hesperophylax > Hesperophylax consimilis. The sequence continues at coordinate 9,829,340 of NC_142846.1, forward strand.
TGTTTATTCTGATACATCATGCTTTCCACTTCAACTTTAGGAGATTCATGATATATTTCCGAAAATCCTTGAGTTTGCTGACCCAAATCGTCAGGTAGTTCTCTGTCAATACGTTCCATAATATCCTTTAACTTTTGGGTCAGTTCTGTGATTGCCTTTCCAACAATTTCTTCCTGGTCGATTGAATCCTCGTGAAAATCCTCAGTCTGTTGACCTAAGTCTTCAGGCTGCTCCACATATTCAACCTCTGGTTTGTAATATTTGTCATAATAGCCATTAGAAGCATACCTGCCATCGTAAGCCCCCCTTCTGTACCTGCGTTGGTCTGCGGAGTGACCTGCGTCGGGTGCCTGGCCATGAGCATCGTCAGCTCCCCCGTAGCTTCTCTGAGCGCTGTAGGAATAGTGTGCGCTGTAACCCTTAGTATTACCAGTTCCTAGTTCAGTACCCAATTTTCCCATTCCAGCTGCCATTTGATCACTCAATCGTTTCTGCATAGCAGCCAAATCTAAACGAGATGACGCTCCTAGAGCGGCCCCGGAAGCAGCCCCTAAATTATTACCTGAGATTGCCCCTGATGCAGTCCTGGAAGCCGACCCTGACGAGGCGCGACTACTATCGTAAGAACTTCCGTATTGACTTCCTGAATTGTGGCTGGATGAAGTTGTTCTTTGACCACTCCCTCCATATCTTGAACCGTGCTCTTCCCTCTGTGATAAGTCTTGATTTTGGGCTTCACCGTTCTGTCCATACAAATCTTGGCTTGTCAAGGACCCTGAGTCCAAAGCTGTGTGGCCTGCAGGGTAGATAGTATATGGCGTTCCCTGTTTTTCCCATGATTTTTCATAGGAGTATGAAGATTGGTAACTTTTGGGCTTTGTTTGTACCTGATACACTTGACTTCCCAATGCTTCTGTATCTCCCGCTCCATATACATTTGTACCAGCATCATATGTTTCTCCAGTAACCTGTCTGTTTGCATCTGTCTTGTATCGCCTCTGTTGGGATTCTCCGTATTGTGAGGCTCCGTAGTTGCGCCCTGTGGAAGCCACCCTGCTGCCACTGTTATATACGGTAGATCCCTGGCCTGCAGACCCTAACTCTAAACCGCCTACCACCAACTTGTCCCTATTCCGCGCAATCGCTCCCACATCTGTAACCGGACCCACAGTCAATCCGGGAGTGTAACGAACTCCTGAGCTCCTCGAACCCGACTTTTCTTGATGGGAGTCTCTGTAGTCTGTATTGGTAGTTTCGCCCCAACCATTCGTTTGAGCATAGGTATCTGATCCATACTCTCTTCTTTGGTCATCTTCTTCTACTTGTACCTGTGATGCTGAGTCTAACCTTTCAGCATGTGCGGCATTTGTGCCATAGCCAACATTGTGTCGTACATACACGGGGTTAGCTACCGGGGTGACTGAGATAGGTATCGTTAGGGGGACCACAGGACCAGGTCTAACTCCCAATCTGATAGTGGTACCTGGTCTGACTATAATTGGGCGAACTACATTTCCTCCGGCTGCTCTCTGTCTTTCCGCTTCGGCAAATGCGTGGGATTGTTCGTAAGCTGTAGACGTAGACCCGGACTGATATCTGGAACCACTTTGGGAATATTGAGATCCCTCCGCTGCAGAATCTAGTCCAACCTGTCTCACTCCAGTTACTGGTACATAGTACGTGGCACCTCCTTGATTATCAGTCCCAGAGATGGCTCCCGTTTCCCCGTGATGGGCTTCATAATCATTAGCATTTGTGTGGTATCTTGAACCTGAGCTGTAGCGACCTCCGGTGGCGCCCACAGCCCCCGTGGCGCCCACAGCCCCCGTGGAGCCTTGTCTGCCGGCTGTTTGCCTGTATCCAGACTGTGATGCGGCGCTTGAATCCACGGAACCGTGTCTGACTTCGTCTTCGTAGCTTCTTCCGATGACTGCCTGTCCAGAAGTCCTGCTGCCGTAGTTAGAACTGGAGCCATAGGTCTGGCCAGCACGGCGAGCCTCCGCTCCGTACAGACGCGACGCTGCTCCCCCGGCTCCAATTCCCGCCACCTCGGCTCCCTCGGCTCCAAAAGCGGACCCTCTGGCAGAAGCTGATCCGTAAACAGAGCCTGATTTTCCCAATTCATCTAAGACTGCCCCGGTACCGATAGCATGAGGATCTTGTCCCAGTTGGCTGCTGACAGTCATAGCAAGTCCCTTCATCTGCCTCTGTGCCAACGTGTCCATGTTGTGAGACACCTCGAAGTTGCCCCCCATATTGCCACTCTGAGATCCATAAAATCCTTTTTTTTCTGCTTCCCCATCCCCCGTCCTGGAATACTGGAAGTTCTGCGTCTCCTTGAAGCTATCGGCTGCCACCAATGGTAACAGCAAAAGAAGTAGAACCTTCATGGTGTTTCTGAAATTATTACGAAGAGTTGGTACATTTTCTAAGAACTGCACAAAAGATAAGTTACATAGTCTAAATTCAAGGAATCTGAAAAAAATCTGATAAATCAAAGAAAATCGTATTATCTGTCAGTTTTGGTTGTGATTTCATGACCCTAGTGTTTTATAGTTTGGTAAAGTTATCAACGCCAAATGTGTTAAGTAAACAAGAAGTCCATGTTTGGCCATTAGAATAATTCATTTCTTGATTAAACCACAAAAAATAAAAAGTTTTATTTATATTTTTTCTTAATCTACAACTTTGCGATATTAACATTTATTAACAACAATTATAATAAATGTTGATTCTTTTCTTGTTATTTTCCTTTCACCATATAATACTTTATTGGATATTTTGTACTTTCTCCTTTTTATCATTATTGGCTTTTGAACTAAGCGCACTGATAAGCTCAATGGAATAATTTTGATTATTGAAGACAATATTAGCGATTCTGACAAGATAATGTCTGTAGTTCTTATTATAAGTATGATACAGTTAAATATGACCGAATGAAATAGGGACGGATTAGCGCAGTAGTGAGAGCAGAGCCTTAGCAAGTCGAAGATCCTGGATTCAAATCCCAGATGTGACCATTTTTTTTTCTTTTTATTTTTCATTTTAAATTTTTAAATTTTCGTTTGAGAATTGCTAAAATTGTCTTCAATAAATAACATATTACAATTTGAGGTTTTAGTCATTAAGTTATTCCAAAATTTAAAGAATAGTTTTGTTTAACTGTATATATTTCCCAGTAATAATATTCTAACTTCGGCAATGACCACAAAATTGTACAATTAATTTTCTTTTCCGACTTTATGTCCGGGTTAAATCTTCCCCACAGGAAAAATTAAACCCTTCCACACACTTTTCCACAAATGATCATCTAGTCAATCCACATTATGCAAGTGCATTATATAAGCATAATAAATACAAGAACAACACGTCAAATCACCAGAGATCAAATGGGAAAATAATTCACCGACTCCAGATATTTTCATATCAGAAGGTTCGGCTCGGTAGAACATCTAACTGGACCTATAAATCCTACTGATCCCTCAATATAAATATTTAAAAAATCTTTCGTAATCCTACATGTATTTAAAATGACTGATTTTTGCATTTTTATATATAAATTCTTTGACAGATCTAATACTCCTAAATTTTGAATGAGAGAGCTAGGTATAATGCCAATAGCAGAAATAACAAATGGTAATATTATTACATAATTATTTTTTTTCTAAGTGATATTTTAAGTTTCCTTACACGTTTTTATAATCACAGAAAAAAAAATGGTTTCTTTTTGCTGCAATTCTACATACCATTATTATTAATAAAAATTTCACAAATATTAAAACAATTAGAACGAGTCATTTCAAGGAATTGTAACAATTCATCAAATTTCTAAGTTAAAATTCAAGTTCTGTGAAAGTTCTGTTAGTATTTCATCATGGACCGGTTGATTTACAGTACTTTGATGATAACAGAACTTGAATAGGACTTTAATATTAACATTGAAATTTGATGAATTGTTAAAATTCTAAAACAACCCATTCTTAGAAGAGAATTATGTAATTTTTTAACCAATATCCCAGATAATTTAAAATAGTATAAATTATCGTTAACCTAACAGGTTGATGCAACATTTTGTATTATGTTAAATTATTTTATTGTAAGTTTCCCAAATAAAATAATATATTGTATTCGTTACACTACAACACGTCATGAAACATTTTGCAAAATAATGTAATAGTACTCACATTTTTGGACCATGAAACACAAGTAATTCACAATATCTGGTCAGAATTTGCACGTACGCGCTACTCGCTTAATTTTAAAGCAATGCACGATGGCTCCTTGAAATATGTCTTTATTATAAACGTAAATATCGGTGATCTTTGATAACCCCGCTTTTATCAGCTAATGACCAGTCAGTATCCAACTTTGCTTCCAACATGTTTTTTCTCTTTATTTTACTTGCCCTATATTTTTTGACCTTAACCCTTTTTTGATACTGAAAATCAAATAGAATATTGTGTAAGAAAACGAATTTACTGACTTACCATCATCGAGAACGGACCGCAACACAACTCTGTCTTGGCACATGCTCCTTGCTTCATTTACATTTACTTCAATCTGGTCACCAAACACGGCCAAAGCCATTTCAAGAAACGTTTCAATTCTGAATGGTGGTCTTAAACCATGGTGTTACTGAGAGTATCTTCCACTATGGAATATAATTATAATTAATCAAATAAAATTTACTTGTGCGAGGCAGTAATAATAATAATAATAATTGGATGACTTGTATTGCGCCGTTTTTGTGCAAAATCACCTCAAGGGCGCTGTACAAACTTATAATACATTTCTACAGTGATCTATGTTATTACTTAACTATTTATGGAGAAAATATACAGTACAATACTTACCTGGTAGGTCACTTGAGATTAACACTTAATTAACATTATCTAATTGTTTATTGGCGAAATTTAGATACAGGATTTAGGACTTAATTGAAAAATTGAATATAACTGGACTTTCTCTTAGGAATGGTATATTTAATTTAAGGGTACGACAGCTTAAAAAGGTAAGTTTTTAGTTTAGACCTGAATTCTGTTGGACTTGTTATGGATCTTAGTTCCGGAGGGAGTTTATTCCAAGCCTTCGGCCCAGATAGTCCGAAAGCGCGATCACCAAACATAGTATTTGGCTTGAGTACTCGTAAGTACAGCAAATAAAACGATTTTAATTTTTTGTAAATTGTGAACTTCATTTTTCTTTTAAAAGGGGTGACAGATTACGCTATAAATTCAATGCGTTTTATATAACTCCATATTGCTCGCCATACAATCCCATTCTGATGTGTCACCTAAAAAGTGGCAACGATATGCGCTGTGATCTGCTAGTCAGGCTATATTTGGATATTATGCGACCCCCTCTACAGCAGGAGAAGGGGTCAGAACAATTTACGGAGCACCGTAATTAAACGGCTGTTATCTGTCAAAGTGACAGATCCCATACAAAGAAATGATATTCCGCGGCAGTTCCCCAATTTATCTGACCCCCTCTCCTGAGTTAGATTATAGCGTAGTGTGTCATCCCAACATATAATACGAATATGTCTCGCCCAAATTATGCACGCATAATATAGCTTAACGTCACTAATGCTTAAATGTAAGTGTTCTCTGTTCAGTTTACTATATTCATTAAGCATTCTCAATCTTTACATCAAAGGGTTAGTAAAAGAGAGGAAATAATAACATTTTGATAAACACTGATTTTTATTTTTATTTAAATATTTTGCAAAGGAAATTCCAGACACATTACCAAAGATTTCTCAGTAGCATTTACACAATACCCATTTAAATCACAATAATTCTTAGTAAATTAATGTTTATCTGAGAATACTGTGTCAATGCTATTGCCAAAGAGAAGGGTGTATTTTAATGAAAAGCATTCTTAGAAACATCTCATATTATCTCTCTTCGTTATGATGACCTCAGCCTTTCAAATACAGACTCCACACATACCTTGGAACCAAATCGCAAATTATTTTCATCAAATTAGAGAATGTTATTTTTAAGCCTTTTATTAAAAAATCACATCCGATATCACCCAAATAAATGCCCCTTGGTACCTGAATTTAGGTACAAAACCAGATTGGTTTTTTTCATTGACTGAGCGTAGCAATTTTTTTTAACTCAACTGTTTGGCATTTGAAATAAAAAATGGATGGTTTATAATTAAGTAGGTAGATATTTATGCTATGTAGCTGATTTAGCTGACTTTGACAAAAGTGTCAGGCGTTGTGGGTCCAATAATACTTCCTCTGTTATCTAAAAGCCCTCCGTTATTGCACAAGCAACGTTTTCTGCTTATAATTATGGTCGTAGGAGTTTTTCAAAAATATTAGGTTATTCTAAACTCAAATTAAGACATTGATTGAAATTGATGATACAAAAACTAGGTTAGGTTTATATGTTAGTTTTTTTAATCGCTTTTAATGACTTTATACCACGTTTTAAAGGTGTGTTGAGTTATCATGGAACTGTTTAATAATAATCCAACGTTGAGGATGATATTCCTTTTAATTAAAATAGTATGGTCACTAAAATTAATAGCTTCATCCGGAAAAATAAAATCTAATCTGTTTTACAAACAAATACTGTTCCAACGTAATGTGTATTTCATAATATTATTTTGCGTCTCAAATCTTCCTTCTTAGAATCAGAGAGTATTATTAGTTTCCGTCAATACATATTTTCAAAAACATTTAATTTTCTCAGATTTTCATGGTCGATTTTTTTATTATTTTTAAATAGGAGCTATTGCGTGGGGTAAACAGGAGGCCCTGAGGAAAATAATTTCCCTCAGGACCATCTTTTGGGATGCTGTGTGGTGTTTTTTTTTAAGAAAAGGAAGGAGAGGAAGTTCTGGGAAGGTAAAAGGTATGAGGGTTGGGTAGGAATCTAGGGATCAGTGGGTCAAAGGGTGTCGGACATATGAATGTATCCCTCCCACTGTGGCACAAGGTGATGGGTTGAGAGACCAGTTGGAGAGGTCAAAGGGTCTCAATAAATGGTTCGTGGGGTGGCGGTACCCAAACCTGCCTCCCAAATCGATAAAATTAATGAAACATACATTCTGCTAATAAGAATTTTAGTTTTTTCAAAAATATTCTGCATTCTAAAATAAGTACGAATATAACTAAATGTCCTTTTCATCTAACCGTTTCTCCCAGGGGTAGGCAGAGAATAGACCGCCACACAACGCTGTTTCGGCACACACTTCTGTTATTCTGACTCTTGCATTTGATTCACTTTATCATGCCATGACTTCATACATATTATATTCTTCTTCTTGGTTAATTCGTTAATTTTATCTATTGTTATTTTTGTTTTTATTATCAATTATGAAATATACTACATATTGTGTGCCTTGTGGAATAAATTATTATCTGTGGCATTATAATAAGGAAGAGATAGAGGTCACTGAAGTAGTCCAGGAATGTGATGTCTGGAAGCACCTTGTCGAAGAAGATGAAATGAAACAAAGAATTGAAAGATAAAAGAAGTTGGATTTATAAATAAAATGTTTATCAAAGGCGTCATGTGTATGTGAAGTTATTGTATGAGGTTAATTTGAATTTTTATGTGAATTTATGAAGACAATGCTCTAGATTAGCATGACCTCTGACTCTGACTCTGAACAGATAAAAAATAAATCAATTATTATTGCTAGTACACAATTTTATAATCGCTGGAATTCATACCCAGCCGAATGTATCATTATGGAGAGAGACTCTTTATCCAACCACAATTTCTTTTAAAGAGTAGAATATGACTTTTATATTATTACAAGCTACGAAAAAGTAATTTAGAATTATTGTACATTGAGTCAAACAATAAGAAACTCCTGTGAATAATATTATGGCTTTAAAATACAGGGTGCGGCAGAGAGGACGGACGTTTTTGAGATGGGTAGTACTCTCCCCCTCCGTCTACGAGAGAGGTGGGGGGGGTGCCGCTTGACTCGTTAGTTCCTAGCATTGTTTTACCAGTTGTCGTCATGGAGCCGTGGACGGTGGAGCACCGCGTTTTCGCCTATGATTGTTTCGTCCGAAATAATGAGTCAGTCACCGTCGTACAGCGTGAGTTTCGTCGCCACTTCAACATTCATCGGAATAGAGCTGTTCCCTCTCGAAACACCATCCTTCGTTGGGTTGAATCACTTCGCAGGCGTGGTGAACTGCAAGAGGGCTAGAGTATACGAGAACAAGCCCCAAACTCTGGACAAATTGAAGGACGCAATTCGCCTGGAAGTCGCCCAAGTTGAGAGTTGAGAGAGTCTACGCGAACTTCCAAGAACGCCTCCAGCACTGCATCAACGATTTCGGCCACCACATGCCTGATGTGATTTTCCACACTTGACTGTCTCAAATGCTATTTCCTCGCGAACCTGATTCCATCAATAAATTTGTTTTTGAGTAAAAATTAACTATTTTATGATTTTTTTAAAACCGTCTGTCCTCTCTGCCGCACCCTGTATATATATCAATCAGCGTTTATTATTCAATCAGAATTTATGCATAGAATTAATGAATCGTCATTTAAAACCGTAAGAAACTTAAACGCCCTGTGATTGGTCGGCAGGGTCTGACAGAAAGTATACCACTCCCTTTGAAAAAAAAAAAAAAAAAGTGGGTGTGTCAAGCCTACGCAAGACAGAAGTGAAACTTCTAGTATTCCTCTCTCTCTATTTTCATTTCATCATCTCTATTTTCTCTCTTAGGTTAGTTTGAAAATTAGAGGTTAAATAATTCAACGACGAAGCATGGATTTGCTTTTTCTAATATTTTCTTATAGATGAATGACGTTCGATTAATGTATAGTTCCAAAAATTTTCAATTTATTCACAAGTATACAATATTACATAAATAACAATATTACAATTAAAAATTACAAAGAAATTACAATGACAATTTACCAATCATGTGCCATTTTCATTGTCAATTTCATGAATATCATTTCCTAATGTCGTGATAATTGGGTTATGGTAACTAAAGTGCGAGATATATACATGAGCACTTAAATCCTTAATGAATCGTGCAAAAACTGCATCGATTATTGTCCCGTGTCTAGTCGTGCTAGTGTTCCTATCATTAACAATATCCAAATTGAGGGTGTTTTTGAAAAAGTTCAATAACTCTACAGATTCTTAAATTCGCAGTACACGTAGAATTTGGAACGATTTTCCGTTTTTTTGATGGAACTGGAGCAGGTGTTATAGCTTCAGCTACCGCAGATTGCCGAAGTTTTTGACGGTCTCTGTATGCTTTACAACGTTCTGCTGCCGTTTTAGCTTGAGGTTTGGGAGGCTTTAATTCTTTTTTCCGCTGTCTGTACCGCCTGTTGGCCATTGCTTTGATTGTAACGACATTCCTACATCATATTTCACTGTTAATATAATCTCGCCAATATATTAAACAATCCTATTCCAACAATACTACTATATTGTGAAATATTTATCAACTCTTATAGGTTATATTTACCTTATGTTAATGTCATCACTGTGTGAATCAGACTCTCCTCTTCTTTGGTGATTCTCAGGGGATATTTCCTCTTGTGCCACTGATGTGTTCATCACCTCTATCTCGTCACTACTCATTTTTAACACTGAAATTCTGTACCAAACCGTATGAACCACAATCAATTACGTATTTCACTCGTATTACACTCACGACGCAGTATACTAACCAAGCAGCTGATGCTTGGCGTGGCGCAGTTCGCTGTTGTCTGAGAGAGAGGAAAGAAGAGAAGAGAGAGAACGTTCGTGAGCGGCTCCCCCACCTCAACAAGCGCATATGGTGAGAGAGGGACAGTGAACGGTGAGCGGTGGTGGGGGTACCCGCATTTTCGTGTCGATCCTGACTCGGTTTTACTCCGTCCCCGAATTACGCGCCTAAAGAAGTTTCACTTCAAAAAAAAAAAGATGAATTTCCTTTGAAAAAGATATTTATTTATAAAAAATACTGTATATAAGTCAGAAGGTGAATATTTAAAAAAAAAACTCCTTTTTGTTAACAAAGATAAAAATGTAATTTATTAATATAATCGCTGGTTTGGCATTATTTTTCCAGTCTGTCCTTCACTTTCGACATTGTCATCAATGGACGATTAGCGCCTTACAGATTTGTTTTTACTTTTGCCACTTCAAATAACGCCCCCCGTTAATGTCTATTGATTGATAATGATTCTCGATCAGTTAATTAATTCTTTTAATCGGCGCTAATCATCGATTTGTGACAATGTCAAATGTGACGGGAGTTCAAACGCCTGGGGCTTAGGGTTTGAATATTGTGATTATAGAAACCCAAGACCACCATAAGGCTGTTCAACCGTGTGGACTATTATACGGTGCATGGCGAGGATGCAGTCTTCGCAGCTCGGGAAGTCTTCAAGTCCTCCGCGGTCATCAAGTCCATGGGGTCTGAGCCCAACAGGCTGGACTATGTGGTGCTGTCCAAAGGGAATATGGAGATGTTCATCAGGGATCTCCTACTGGTAATTATCCTCATTAACCCTTCCCTTACGGTGCTAAAAAATCCCTCTAGCTCTGGTGCTGTGTACTCAGTGTACAGGGTATATTTAGAGTTTTGTCATTTTTAAGTTGGATAAAAATTAATGCATAGTAATAAATTAAATTCTAACTTACATTTAAATTTAAACTTAAATTCATTGATTTTAACTTAAAATCATTAGTTTTCAGAACGATCTCAGGCGAAATTACATAATGATATTTTATGGACATACGTAATAGGTACTAAAACTATGTAATAACGAAAAATATCCTTAACTTTATCTTATTGTACTGTGTATGTCTTAAATAAATAAAATAGTACATTTGGACACATGGGCATAAGTAAGATATTATGTATTAGTGATGAAAACGAGGTAAAAACATTGACAACGCATGAATCGTGGCACAGTGAGCGAAACCCCGTATCCCTCTCGCTCATGACTGCACCACTCGGCAAGTTATCAACGCATGCAGACATACATATATGTATTATATGTTAACGAATTGTTTCCCGAGTATTTAACAAAATATATTTTTTTGTTGCTATCAATAAACACTCATGTGTTTTAATTATTTTACCCAATACATGAATGTATTGCTGACGAGAGATATTGAAATAATTATTAAAATGTCAAATTAGTTGACAGCGCCGTCAAGGAAGGATTTAAAACTCGCTAAATCCACTTAAAAACTGTGATTTAACCCCTTCAGTAATCATAAAAAATTGGAAAAAAACATGTTTTTTGTGAATGAATTTTATTAACTGAAATTTATAAAAAGAAATATTCAATTTTATTCATCGTATTTAATTAATAATGCCTTATAATATATATAAAAGAATCACGTAATTCAAACAAAAATACACAATCTCACTACTCAAAACACTGCGCAGTATAAACATTGTGTGATGTCACCTGATTTGCGGAGTTCGGGAGATAGGGGGAGAGGTACCTCGTTTAAATCATCGCAGCTGTCTTCTGTCTCGCTTCCACATAGCATAAATCGTATTTATTTTCATCCGAGTATATTCTGCTGTGGTCTTTTCCCCAAGTAAAGTTTGCCCGAGTTATCTCGGGTGTGAGAATTTTTGCACATAATAGCCGCCTGAGTAAACTCGGGCGTTGTCCCAGGCTGGAAATGTATACCGTCCACAAATGTTCTCCACTGACTCCCTCGACATTCTCCTCTCATCCTGCTCCAATCCTCTTCAAGAGATCAGTCCACCTCTTATTCGGCCTGCCTCCTGGTCGCTTCCACTGGGCCACCCACTTGACCATGTTCTTTAGAGTTCAATCTGACTTTCTTTCAACATGGCCAACCTGCATAATCTGACTATGGTTTCATGCCCAATACAATCGTTGAGTTTTCTTTTTCTTTTCAGGTGAAATTGTATCGTGTGGAAGTTTACGTTAACCACGGCACTATCAAGTCCCAAGAATGGGTCTTGGAATTTAAAGGGTCTCCAGGGAATCTGTCCCAGTTTGAAGATATCCTCTTCTCCAACGCAGATGTTGTAGTCAACTCGACAATAATGGCCGTCAAGTATAAGGGAGATGACAAGAACAAGGTAGAATATCAATATTTTCATATTTAGTTCCTACCTCTCTAATTAGTTTATTTAATACCTCCTGACTGGTAAGACTACTAACGAGACACTGCCATCTCAGGAGGCACATGCAGTTGTTAGAAGTGGAAAACACCAACAGATGCAGGAAATGTGAAGAGGATGAAGAGACTCCAATTCACCTATGGTGCCAATGTCTCACTCTGTTGGGAACAAGGCTCAGATACCTGGGAAGACACATTGTAGAACCAGAAGACAGCCACATATCCAATGACAACCCTGGTGAACTTTATTAAAGGTACAGGATTACTGTTAAAGGAATGAGGTGAAATGGGAGATAGCACAATGGGCCTATGGCCTAAGTGCTCACGGAAACTACATGTAAACCGTCTCCTCTCTATAAATAAAATAAATAGTACCTCCTGCCTTTGGATTAATTTATTGTTATTTTTTTTAATACTGGCAATATCAGATTTGAAATCTAAATATAATAAATTATTAAAACGTACAAAAATGAAAGTTTTATTGATGAAAAATACAATATGGAGTTTAAAGACCCTGTTACAATATAGATAAATTAATAAATAAAAAGATATTTATTTTAAAGCCCACATGTAGACAATACCATACTTGATAAAGTGACATTTTAATTTTTGTCTTTATCTAACCCAGTAATAAAACGAATGTATCTAAATTCCACACGGCAATAAGGAAGTTGAGTCCATTTTTTTTATTTTTTTTTATCAATGTTCGCATTCAAACTTAAATACTGGTATTTTTTTTTTTTTTTTAAAGTTTGTTTTCATAGTTAAATTAATTCTCAAAGTTTAAATTTTATTAAGCCCGCCAAAACGAGCGGAATCCGAGCGGTAACAGGCGGGGTGTAGTGTGACGTCATTAGAACTGTGAAAACCACGTCGCTTAAGCATTATGTATGGAAAAAAATTTAATTCTTCAACAAGGAATTCCAGTAATTTTTTTACCAATGTTAACCGTCTATTATAATTGATGTTATTAAAAAAAAAAGAAAATTGATTAAGATTTCATAGTTAAATTAATATTTTAAGTTAGAATATTTGCTTTTCACGCCCGATACGGTACTTGTACGGTATCGCCGTCGCTACTTGTTGACGTTCCCCGCGCGAATTCAGGACCACCGCGCAGAAAAGTAAAGACCAAAAGTAAAATAACGGTTTACAGCCCAGTTCACTGTGAGACTTTTCTGAGCGGCCGGCGGCCTGAAGTGTATCACATGCTTTGTGACATGTATAATAATAAAAACATCTAAGTTATGCAATAAACAACATATTATTATAAAGCACTATACGAATATGTATCTTTAGAAATCCATTTCATATAATAATAATAACAAATACGTACATATATTTGACAAACCCAAATAAACCTTTGGCCTATACACCTCTCTCATCTAAATCGACCATCTCTCATGTAATAGAAAGAGATGCACCATAGGTGTTCCGTTGTACGTACAAGTCACGACACATGTGACGACAGAATTCTTTCGACCAATCGTGGAGCGTATACAGTATATTGCTATTGAATGCTTTTTCAAGAACGTTTAACTAATTGTAAGAATAATAATATAGAAATATATTTATATATTTAGAATCGATATTTTTTGATCTACATGAACATATTTTTTATAAGTCAAAATATTTTTCACTCAACTTCCTTATTGCAGTGCTTCATACTCTGCTTTGGAATGTTCAACACTGCAATTGCAGTGCTTCATACCCTGCTTTGGAATGTTCAACACTGCAATTGCAGTGCTTCATACCCTGCTTTGGAATTTTCAACACTGCAATTGCAGTGCTTCATACCCTGCTTTGGAATGTTCAACACTGCAATTGCAGTGCTTCATACCCTGCTTTGGAATGTTCAACACTGCAATTGCAGTGCTTCATACCCTGCTTTGGAATGTTCAACACTGCAATTGCAGTGCTTCATACCCTGCTTTGGAATGTTCAACACTGCAATTCCAGTGCTTCATACCCTGCTTTGGAATGTTCAACACTGCAATTGCAGTGCTTCATACCCTGCTTTGGAATGTTCAACACTGCAATTGCAGTGCTTCATACCCTGCTTTGAAATGTTCAACACTGCAGATGCAGGAGTCCAGCTCCTAAGGGTTAAGACTTGGTTCAGCCAAGATGTACCTCCGGGAAACTGGTAGAGGGAACATCCTATTTTTCGTTTTTTTATGTGAAACCGCACAAGAGTCCCAACTGCTCCCAACCGTCTGGAATTACTGATACTATAGCATCCCCAATAGGGGTATGTTATGAGGCTGTCGGTAGTGGGGAAAGGAAAAAGATGGCGAAGAGGAAGGTGGGGAAGGCTACCCGGCTTTTCTGATCTGGTCACCAAACACGGCCAAAGCCATTTCAAGCGATGTTTCAAAATGGTGGTCTTACACCAGGGCGATGCTGAGATTATTTTCCACTCTGGAATGTTCCGCAAATATCTATATAAATAAAAATGTAAATGTTCGTTTGTTCAAAATCTTAAATCTCCGATAGTTTTCCACCGATCGCTTTGAAATTTTGACACAACGTTGCATTCAAATTTGCGTGTGTTTTTATAAGCCCATATAAAATAGATGTCACTTGTGACATGTAAAAACATTCTTTAAAAAAAAACAGCACCATCGATTTGATCAAAATGCTTCTTTTTTTATAGTGCCATTTATTGGATGTAAAAGCAACATGCGCTATTGTTTCTCTATCTACACAGACAGACTGAGACACAGCAACACTTGGCGGGGTACAGCTAGTACTAAATATTATTTTTAAGCAGTAGTAATTCAATTAACAATTCGACCACCATAACACGGGCATGTGCCTAGCATGGTGGTCGAAAAATCCTTAATGCAATGTAACAAACAATTTCAATGAATAAAGAAACATAAAAAATAAAAATAAAAATTTGTGAAATAACACAAATTAATCAAATAAACTTTACTTGCGCACACCGGGACCTCCAGTTTGCTAGTCGAGAGCCTTACCCCTCAACCACGGAGGCCGAGGATAACTCTGGAACTTGCCACAAATATTCTACTATAAGTAGATCCATTTGACAATCCTATTACATACTCTGTTCTGAGTGGACAATTCAATGAATTGTAAATGAAATTGTACGGAATAAATAGTTGTTTGTTTTATTTGACTTTTCAGATAGTGGGTGCCGTTTGTGTGGACTGCAACGAGAGGACCTTTGCAGTGGCGGAGTTTGCAGACTCGGAGCACTTCACGGAGCTGGAGGCGCTGGTGGTGCAGCTCGGTCCCAAGGAGTGTCTCGTCTATGCCACCGATGGTCCAGAGGTATGGATATGAAACAGTGTTGTATTGCTATTATTATCGATTGTCATTACAATCTGTGTAGCAACAATAAACTTTTAGGCGATGGGCTCATTGTACTATCTACCTCCCATGTTTCCCTTTATTCCTTTGAGTGTTGCCCAGTTGCTTTAATAAAATTCACCTGTATTGTAATTGGGTATTTGGCTCTATCTCCTGGTTCCACAGCATTTTATCTATTTATTTCCTCGGGTTCTGAGCCTTGGTACATTGGCACCATCGGTACATGACCTACCAGGTAAGTATTGTACTGTATATTTTCTCCATAAATAGTTAAGTATGTAATAACATAGATCACTGTAGAAATGTATTATAAGTTTGTACAGCGCCCTTGAGGTGTTTTTGCACAAAAATGGCGCTATACAAGTCATCCAAGTATTATGATTTATTATTTATCGATTAATTGGTGATTCTTAATTACATATCATCACATTTCCTACTGTCAAGGACATATATAAGGAGGGAGGTTTAGAGGCTTCAAACCCCCTCCCCCATCAGCCTCAGTATTTCGTAGGGAAAAATAGAATAGTACTCGTTTATTCCATTCCTAGAAATACAACAATATTATTTACACCATCTCTTTTATCCATTTTATGTAAATAATTAGTTGTGTTAATTATAAGTAGAGGTCCTTAAAACTTTCTAATAAATGTTTCCCGTTTTAATAGTTGAAAAAAAATGCATCAATAATGTTACTGGAGACCAAAATTTCATTCACACTTTTACTTCAAATAATGTCAGGAATCAGGAACTGGTTAAAGTATGTCCCTTAACACCCTGTATAAAACTGAGGAGCCAAGTGCATAATTGCTAGAACTTTTTGTTTGTGTTTGTAATTTTTATATTTGACAGTTTATCTTACAAATATGAATCTATTCATAGATGTGGTACCTACCAGTTTTTTTTACTTGTTATTATTACTTCCCAAACTTCCTCCTACTATATACCATCCCCCGCTTCCCTCCACTTCTACACTACCCAACCCTGAGTTTTTCCATAGTTCAACTGGCTCTGAACAATGGGAATTATGTGGTGTTAATAATAATAATCATAAAAATTTTCAGAGTAAAACCATCTGTACAATATTGGAAAGATCAAACGTATCTGTATCAAAGCGCAAGAAAACAGAATTCTCCACCGAGGGTCTGTACCAAGATCTAAACCGCCTCCTTCTGTTCGAGGAAGACCAGATCAAGGACTCCAAAGCACTCCAGGAAACCAAACTGCAAGAAGCATGCGCTTGTCTCAACGCTGTCATCAAGTACCTTGAGCTGACCTCAGACCAGAACAACTTTGAAAAGTTCAAGTTCACCAGGCTGGACAGTAATCGCTTTGTGCATTTGGATTCTGCAGCCATGAATGCGCTTCATGTTCTGCCTAAAAAGGAAGGTATGATGAAGAATCAGAGCATCTTCGGTTTGCTGGACAGGTGTAGAACCTCGCACGGAAAGAGGTATGATTTGTTTTTTTTTTTATATTTGACCTAATGAAAATAAGATTACTTAACCTTTTGAACGCGTTAATTTGCTCCGTTTTATCTATACCCGTACGCGGTACATATTTTCAAATACCTATGCACGCAATTAAATGTCAAATTATAGCATTATGGCATGATTTATTGGACTATATAGACAGAACAGATTATTCTCCACAATATGAAAACAAATCCTCTTAGATGTTTATAAAAACACAAACATAAAATTTCACACAAAGACGTACCGTATCTTTTGAATGTGGTCCCGCCATTCACTCGGCGTGTATGTACTTAGGCCACTGCGTTGATAGACACAAGTGGGACACCATGATCACTTATCATTTTTAGTTATGAAAAGTTGTGAATGACATAGGTACTAGTACTAACGCCATCCGTTGACAAAAATGTAAACTAAAGGACTAAAAGGCGCGAAGAGGCGCACTTGATTATCGATCTTTTTTTATGAAATACAATTTTATTTTTGAGAAATTCTTGTAGATGTCAGCATCGTGATAGTTCTACGAATGTCCAAGTGAGCAAGAAATACATTTATGACGAAAGAGCGCTGGAATATCGGCCGTTAAAGTTTCCGTATCAACTGTTGATACAGCCGCGTGTGAGTATAGACTTTTTGCCGTAACAACAGTTGATACAGCCGCATGCAAAGAGTTAAACATTAGATACAGCAGCTTTTGCCGATCGAACTCACTGATTACTAAGTTCAAATGTAGTTAGAAAATGCTAATCTAAGTGTCACTAATGGAACTAAGTACAATTTCTGCTCAGGGGTGAAGAGTTGAGACATCTATTTGCATGAATTAACTTCCATTATTCTCTGGACTTCCAAAATTGAATTTTTAAGGTACAAAATCCCATGAAAAGAAAGTATTCTTTTACCTTGCCGATAAGCAAGGCTAGCATTCAACGGATAAAATTTTACATTGCCGCCAGGCAATGCTGGCGCACAAGTTGTTATAGCCCTATTTGTGCACCATATATACACAGCGACTGTGACTGCACTGGATGCGGTTTATTGAGGCCACTTCTTTTGAGGATTATTCTCAAATTTATTTCTAGTTAGTTGTTCCACAGTTCTATCAGTGTAAATTAATGGTTTGTCTGATTCGCAGACTCCTGGCACAATGGGTCCGCCAGCCACTGCGGGATCTGAACCAGATCGAGGAGCGCCTGGATGTGGTAGAGGCGCTGCTGAAGCACAGCGAGGTGCGGAGACAGCTGCACGAGGAACAACTCCGCCGGGTGCCTGACCTGCAGCTGCTGGCCAATAAGCTGTCTCGCCAGAGAGCCGGCTTGCAAGACTGCTACAAGATATTCCAAGTAAGAACTAGCAGGACTAGAATTGATACAAGATATTCCATGTAAGAACTCGCACAACCAGATATGTTGCACAACGTTCCAGGTTGCAACTAGCAGGACTAAGATTGAAACAGTTATTCCAAGTGAGAACTGGCACGACTTGGATTGATATAAGATATTCTAAGAGCAAGTAGGACTAGAATTAAATTTAACAGTGCTCTGTAGTAGAAGTTAATTTTGACATTCTTTCACCAAAACAATGAATTAGTGACTGTGGACGTCGCTAATTGTGTTTCATTCATTTTCGTGGCTTTTGGTTTTAGCAAATCAGAACACTTTTGAAAGGGGTGAAAATGTAATGTGTATTGTTCTAATTTTGTGGGCAATTATTTCATGTTTTTTATCAGGCAATATTAAAACTTACTCATCATCAGGGCATAACATCCCAGGCTGGGATTTGGCCTCCTCCACAAATCTCCCACAGGTACCTGCAGGTGAGAAGCTGTTCAATCCTGCTCCAATCTTCCTCTCTTAACTTTCAGAGGAAAACCCATGAAATTGGATGTCCCGTCATCTGCAATTCTTTCCACATGGCCAGCCCTTCCCAACCTTTGGGACCTTTAGAATCCTACAATGGTTTCAAGCTCAATTAGATTCCTGTGTTCATGATTCATTTGATTTTTTAGGTTCCATTTTTTTAGTGAGGGTCCAAAAGTTCAACTATTTTAAATATTGCAGGGTCTTGAAAGGATCCCGTTCCTTGTAGACAGCCTGAGGAAATGTGACAATAAATCCATCAACGGGACCTTTGTGGAACCCATCGCAGACATCCTCCAGGACACGGAGAAGTATCAGCAGATGATTGATGCCACTATGGACATGGAACTCGTTGACAAAGGTACCTCTCAATTTTCTGCATTCTTTTCAGCCACAAATACAATTCTCTTACATAATCTTAGGCTACAAGACTCATGCCCGTAACATGCATGGAGCGTTGAAGATCTTTCAATTAATAATTACCAATATAAGGCTGGGTTTACACTTGTAAGTAAAATTTACGACTTTCGTAAATTTTCGATAAGTTACTCACAGGAGCGATTACATATGCATCCAACTTATCGTAAATAATGCTCACGGAAGTTGTTTGGAAGTTTAATTTACGAACTTCTCACAGAAACCGCTACACCAGTAATTCTATTTTTGGTAAGATGGCTTCCTGACAACAATGCGTTGCCGCCGACTTTGACAGCTGTCAGTTAGTAATATTTGAAAACAGGGATTTGCTTATTTACGGTTAGATCATGGATCCCCATATAATACCCATTTCCGCACACAACGGATTGCCGCTTCGATAATATGTACAATTTTGTCAAACAAAAACGTAAGGGCCCGCAGAGTGTGTTGGATAAGGAGTTGGCTTCAAAGAAGTACTGATGGGGCTTACGTTCGTTTAACGGCAGAATTAAGAATTGAGGATCAACAAAAATTCTTTAATTTTATCCAAATTATAGCAACTGACTTCTAATACATATTGAAAAGAATTGGACCGTTAATTAAAAAAGAATGATACTCGTTTATTCCCATTATACACCAGCTGAAAAATTAATGAGATTCCTGAGGCGTATGTGTGAACACCATGTACGATCGTGTGAGAAATGCGGAGATCAGCAAAGAGTACAAGGCTGATGTAAGCGTAATGAGTAAGATCAAGAAAGGGACGCTTAGATGGTTTGGGCATGTAGAGCGAATGAGCGAAGAAATGAGTTTAAGAAGAATATACGATGCAAATGTGAATGGTAGCAGAAGTCAGGGACGCCCGAGGAAGACATGGCACGACCAAGTGAATCAGATACTTGAGTCAGGCCATGTCAAGAGTCAGAATAATAAAAGAGTATGTATTAGACGATGTATGAATATGAATGAAGCAAGAAGTGTGTGCCAAGACCGAGTTGTTTGGCGGTCCGTCCTCTCTGCCTACCCCTTCGGGGAAACGGTGTGATGGTTAGTAAGTTAGTTAAAAAAATTAATGGTGACTATTCGATTCTTGGCGTCAGGTAATGTTTTCTATGTATTCTTATATTGCATTTTTGTATGCATTCATTGGAGATATTAAATTGTTGTGAAGTTTGACAGCTGATCCATCAGTTCGTGAAGTCGAATACTAGAATCATTATCACACATTTACACAGGCATTTTTTAAACATGACATTGTGTTAATGATAAATTGATAAATAATGTTATGTTAGTCTCCATAGATTATTGCAGTGTATTATTTCATAAAGCTGTTCATGGCAACAAATAAACAAGTCCCGGGGAGCAACGGCAGAAAGACCTGTCAGTGTTGCAGATTTCTGTTTTACCATCCAGACAGTGACGTCAAAACTTACGGTAAGCGTCTCAACTTCTCAATCTGTTTTGATAAGCTGAGAGAGAGCCGTAAATTCCCGCGTGAGCGATTAGACCTGTCAAAAACTTACGTAAAAAAAACTTCCGTAACTTGATATATAAATTACGGTAAGTGACTTATGGTGTCGTTTACATTGGTAAATTTGTCGTAAGTCGCTTACGTGAGCAACTTACAGGAAAAAACTTACAAGTGTAAAGGCAGCCCAAATGAAGAGGAAAATGTTTTCAAATTTAAAAAAGAAGTGATGAAATATGTGAATATTATTACATATTATGTTAGTTTTGTTATGACTTTTATTAATGACTTAAACTGTTGTGAAGATTTTAATCTACCATTTGGCGCTGATAAAATTAAATATTGAAAGTATATTATTATTGTATCTTCAAATCATAATACAGGGTGCGGCAAAACAGACAGTGCAGTTTGAAGGGCTATTAAAAAAAAACAACGCAACTTACTCAAATGGGGTTTATTTTATTTTATTCGGTACATCATGCCGTTTTATGCATCAAGTCCTCAAGATGATATCAGAAAGATCATGGTCCCCAGCAGCGACACATTGACGGAGGAGATTTCTGAAGTTTTCGGCTGCATTTTGTCACATCTCGACAGGTATAGCGGCGATTTCCTTCCGAATTCCAAGATAGTTCCAAGGTGTGAGGCCGATGTTTAAAAACATTTTCCTTCAGGTAGCCTTACAGGAAGAAGTCGGATGAAGAAACGTGCGGACGGCGAAGCCGCAGTGTTGTTCTAACCAAACCATGGTAACGACTGAAAACGGCATGACCCTCCCGACAATCAGACCCCTCCCAGGTTCCTACCCCCACCACACGGAATGTACCGACCCTTCAAAACTACAGTCTGTTTTGCTGCACCCTGTATGTATGAGAAAAGCACACTAGAAAAGAGTTACAGACTATAATATATAAAAAAAATTGTAATTAACCAGTACACCACCTAACAAATCAGGTTGGAAATCCGCTTGCTCCACTCAATTTTGACATTTTAAATTTGTCATTATGATGGAAATGATTTGAGATTTTCACGGCCAAAAATATTATTGTAATTAATTTTTGGGTTATTATGCCATGTTGCCCTACCTCCTACTTTAACCAACTTTTCAGACAGCATTACAGTGTCCTTCATCAGTGCAAATATCTGACATAAACCCAAAAAGTAATCAAGATATGTAATATCATTATGATTTTCGTATTTCTGGATGAAGAATTAACCTTTTCATTTGGCGGGCTGTACTTTGCAAATTACATACGTGTGCGTCAGCCGTGATTAAAGGTTTAAAGCACCTCAATACCCTTGCAATACGAAAATGAATTTAATGAATTAATAATGCCAAAAGAAGGAGTTTATGTGATGATGAAGTGTATGTGTGTATTATAACTAATAGATTTCTAAAATGACCATTGCTGTGTCAGGTGAATTCCTGGTGAAGCCTTCGTTCGATGACCAACTCAAGGAGATGAGAGACAACATGGACGGAATAGAGGGGGACCTGAAGAGGCAGCTGAGCAAGGCGGCCAGGGACCTGAACTTGGACGCAGGGAAGACCATCAAACTGGACTACAACTCTATCCACGGACACCACTTCAGGTAAACAGATTATTTAATAGACTCCTTTCAAGAACTTCCCCAACTTTTGACTTAACCTCTCAAACTAATTTGTTCGCTCTTGGGAACAACTCATAGAAATCGTTGTTTCTCATTACATGGTGAGAAATAGGATTTAAACAGTGTTGGAAAGAGAAAACACCACACATCATATTCAAATCTAGAAGTTAACCACAGAAAAATTAAAATGTACACCTCTGTGAAACCAAAGGTTCCGACCGCAATTTGAGAAAAATTTATCAAACTTTGAGAATTTTTTTTACTATAATTTTTGTACAAAATGACAAAAAAGTGAGGTGAAAATAATGTTTATAATACATTTGTTTAATAAAATGTGGTTTTTTTAGTAATTTTAGTTCAGTGTTCAGTGACAAAAAAACATAGGAGAGCCATTTTTAAATTTTTTTAAATGTGCAATGTTAATTATATATGTTTATTTCTAATAATATATGTAGTTTGAAAGTGTATTTCATCATCTTTCAAAAACAGTTTTTAGTTTTCGGATGCATTCAGAAATATTCTATTTGGAATTTTTACAAATTTACTTGGAATATTTTAATTTAATTGGCCGTTATAGTTCAATTTATACGGAAATTTATTTTTATGAATTTTTTTTCTCTTAAAATTTTGAATTATGTGGGAATTCGTTAATTCTAAGTTTGGTTTTTCGGTACCAAGGTCATTCCCGCGTACTACATATATATTTCATAAGTAAACCTGTCTTTTTATGCAAACTGCTTACATAAGATTACAAAAAGTGATTTTTATCTGAAATAAAACTTCAGATAAAAAAAACCTTTTTTTTTATCTGAAGTTCTGTTTGAATGGCGATTATTGGAACATTAATTTATGTTCTCTCTGATAATCTTAATATATAAAAATTCAGCCCGCTTATTTTTGTGCTTGCAAAACTCGAAAAGTATTCGACCGATATCGCTGAAAATTTCAAATTTTGTTCTTATTAATGCCAGGAGTGTTTGGAGAGTGGTTTGAATGGTATAAGAAGTCGGTGACGCCCGAGGAATACTTAACGCAATATCTCTGTACCGGAATGAGATACCGAGTTAAATTAAAGTTGATGTAATGTAGTTTTTTAACAGTAACATTGTGGTATACAGAAGTGAATGGTGGAAGAAGTTGGAGACTCCCGAGAGAGACATTAGCAATAGCGTTTGCGGGGTCCACTAATATGAGCTAAATAAAGACATCTATCTTTTAGCTGAGATACCGTCCTTTATTTCTGAATTATGTTTATTATGTGTAATATTATATTCATACTGCAAGTACCATTCTACACAGACTCAAAAAAAATCTTCAAAACACTAGACGTCATGTCAATAAGACAACTTTACGCCAAAACTGCTCTCCTACATCTCATCCATAATAATCTTCATATTACAAATCAACCAAAAGCCATAATAAAAACCAGGTCATCAACAAATAAAACACTGAACATTCCGATAACACACACCACACACGGACAAAGACACTTTCAATACTACGCAACAAATTTTTTAACAGTATGCCCATTACTTTGAAACAATTAATGACTACAAATACATCTGCAAACTTTCTCAAAAAACATATCGTAGCCTGGATAAAAAATCAAGATATTCACTTTATTCAAAAGATTATAATTCCATACCAAACATAACCAAAATATAATAAGTAAAATTAAATATTATACACGTTCTTCAAGAATCATCCAAAAATACATACACTCACATATAAATGTGTGTTTTCATGTTTCAATATATGACTGTGAAAAAAAAATTAACTTTCTACTACAACACATAAATACCTGTCACACTTAATCACAAACACGTTAACACCTCAGCACAGGTTCTCCTAGTGAGGTGTTCACGTAACATACAATATCACCCACACACAGTTTTACCTATATCAACCTATGTTCTTTATTTTTTATACCTTTTTTCTCTACTTTTTTTCTCTGTACTACAATATAAACCACTGTAATCATTTGTAAAATGTGTATTTAAGAATAGACATAAATAAATAAATATTTATTGATTCTTTTGCAGAATAACCCTCAAGGAAGAGCCCGTGCTGCGCAAGAATAAGGCGTTCCGAGTGCTGGACGCCATCAAGGGGGGAGTGCGCTTTGTCAATGATAAGCTGGAGTCACTCAATGCCGACTACACTCAGGTGAAGAAGGCCTATGAGGAACACCAGAAGAGCATTGTCACCGAAGTCGTGAGAATTGCATGTGAGTTTTATATTTCATTATATTTTTGCAAAAACCGTATCAAAATTTATAAATTATTCACGTGTGAGTAAGAACAATCCAATTACATATATAAAGTCAGTTAAAAGAATAAATTAAGGAAAAAATAGACTGTGAAATACAGTGAAACCCATTTCATGTTTTTTCTATCCCTTGAACGATAAATTTTTAAAAACGTCTAATATTCCAAAACACAAGGTTATACCGCATATCCGAATGTCGCAATGTGATTCATGAAGTTTCAATTCAATTGTTTTAAAACTTGCCGCGTGATGGGTTAAATTGCATTGAAAATGCCAGCTTTGTAAAGGTTAAAACCTTTAATTTGTTCCAGCGGGCTACTCGGACATCCTGTGGACCCTGTCAGAGCAGCTGGCCAGGCTGGACGTGCTAGTGTCCTTCAGCGTGGTGGCGTGTTCAGCCCCAGAGCCTTACGTGCGACCTCGCATGGTCGCCGGCGGGGAACAACTGCACCTGGTGAGGGCGCGCCACGCATGCCTCGAGCTACAGGACGGCGTTTCTTATATGCCTAACGATGTGCACTTTGATCAAGGTAAATAAAAGGATGTCATTTGCCATTTTTTTTTTTTGAGAAAAATCAACAACAAACCTAACCTAACCATCCAACCAGACATAGCTTTAACCCATTGGCCTCAAACGACGCCGTCCCGGCGGGTCTGATGTCTGTCGGCTTAAAAACGAAAAAGGTATACATTATTGAAATCTGTGTTTAAAATTTTAAATTCCAATCGCTCTGTAGATAATCTAGCATTTATTTCAAAGTAATTGGCAGGACTCTTTTGGTACAATTTTTTCCTGATATTTACGATTGAAATTTTGTTATATTTCGGATTCATTGAATTTTTTCAAAATGGCGTGTGGTTTGGGAATTGACAAGCTTGTTCGTAAAATGCATGGTGGGCGGCTAACAAGAGCCCAAATGGCAAAAAATATATATTATGGTAATAAGTATGATTAATGTACAACTTTTCTTTATCCAATTATAAAAAAATGAAGAAAAATAATTGGTTTTTGAAAAAAAAAATTTTCATATCCTCGTTTAATCATATTATTATTATTTTTTAAACAATACATATATTTTTTTACATACCTTGATTCAATGCACAAGTAAATTAAAAGAGATTGTTTCGTTTGCATGTTTAATTTAAAAGTTATGTAAGATTTAGTACACCACTGCACATAAAACTTTTGGTACAAAATTAATTCGGATGTGAAGGACAATTTTTTAGCCAAACAATTCGGAGGCCAATGGGTTAAAACTAAAAGTAAAAAAATTTAACTGTAACATCGATGTTCACAAGCATTCAACTTTTAAACTTGAATTTTATTTCTCAAATTCAATTGCAGTTTGTGTCGATATAAAAATATAGTACATATCATGATGTGTTCATTTAAAATAATCGTTTTTATTTACTAATTATGAATAGTCTGTTAAAGTTTATTTCTAAAATGGTAACACTAAAGACGGGTTGTGTCGAAGAATTTGAACAACTCATCAAATTTCAACATTAATTTCCAAGTTCTGTGAAAGATTTTTTCAAGTTCTGTTTTTATTTCAGTTCTATCGACCAACTAGCCTATAATGATATAATAACAGAACTTGAATAGGACTTTCACAGCACTTGAAAATGAACGTTGAAATTTGATGAATTGTTCAAATTCTCCGAAACAACCCGTCCTTAGTGTATTTTGCCAGACATTTTTGTTCTGGCAAAAAAAAAACTAAGTTACTAGTCAGGTACTTGTTTCAGATTGACATCTTTACTTTCTTTTCAATGCACTAGTTAGTTAAAGTTTTTTGCCAGAATGACAAGATACAAGTGCACATCCACAGACATAATAAAACAGATAGTCCCGAATTGCTACCGTCATTGGTTTAAATGTTCCAACGAGGCGTACCAGGCACACTACACTTTTTCATATTAAAGCCAACAATACCAATGCAGCAAACAACTCAGTAATTACTCGCGCAATCACAACTTACACCCACTACGAAAAATTACTAGACTTAGACATCTTTCATGATTCCTTTCTAACATACAAAACTAACTCAAATTAAATTTCTTAGCGTGACATATTTCAAAAACACTTTCACTTCATTTTTCAAAACTTCTATGTATTAACAGTCAATTACAATTCGTGAGCATATTATAATTCTTGATTTCAATTTATTTTTTTCTCTCCATACACTTTCTTCCTTTTATAACTATGTTATAAAGGGATAAATCAAAGTCTTGGACACTTTTGGAGGTTGGTGTATTATTTATGTTTTACACTTTTTAAAATGGCGGGTGATATCTAGATCCGTATTCGTCAGAGACTGCGTCGAGAAGAGAGCGCCAACCAAGGGTGGCTAACCTAGCTACCCTTCCAGCCGGTCCAGTGTGGCCACCCGCAGCATATTAATGAATCTTCCCAGTGTGTCCGGGGTTGGTTGTTGCTTTTACAATGTATTACCTACTCATACATAAATTTAAACTTAAATTTCTTGATTTTCACTTAAAATCATTAGTTTTCAGAACAATCTCACGTAATAGGTACTAAAACTATGTAATAATGCAAAATATCCTTAACTGTATCTTATTGTACTGTGTATGTCTTAACCCATTGGCCTCAAACGACGCCGTCCCGGCGTGTGTACGGCGCTGAGTCTTAAAATCAAACGACTGAGGGTCTGATGTCTGTCGGTTTAAAAATGAAAAAGGGATACATTATTGACATCTGTGTTTAAAATTTTAAATTCCAATCGCTCTGTAGATAATTAAGCATTTATTTCGTAGTCATTGGCAGGACTCCGTTGGTACAATTTTTTCCTGATATTTACGATTGAAATTTTGTTATATTTCAGCTTCATTGAATTTTTTCAAAATGGCGTGTGGTTCGCGAATTGACAAGCTTGTTCGTAAAACGCATGGTGGGCGGCTAACAAGAGCCCAAATGGCAAAAAATATATATTATGGTAATAAGTATGATTAATGTACAACTTTTGTTAATCCAATTATAAAAAAATTAAGAAAAAAATTGGTTTTTGAAAAAAAAAAATTTTCGTATCCTCGTTTAATCATATTATTTTTTTTTTTTAAACAATACATATATTTTTTTACATACCTTGATTCAATGCACAAGTAAATTAAAAGAGATTGTTTCGTTTGCATGTTTAGTTTAAAAGTTATGTAAGATTTAGTACACCATTGCACTTAAAACTTTTGGTACAAAATTAATTCGGATGTGAAGAACAATTTTTTAGCCAAACAATTCGGAGGCCAATGGGTTAACAAATAAATAAATCGATTTAGCGATTTTTTCCAGTATGAAAATATTTGTTTTCGACATAACATTAATTTATTTTTTAAATTACATAAAATTTTAATTTAACACAACTTGGTGTGTTCTACCCGAACAACCCTCACACTTTGAACTGGGGCACCTCTGCTAAATCACCAAACGTAGCTTGCCACTTGGGTGACCTATGACAGATGTGTTGGTTATCCAATGAATGGTTGCCGGGGCGGCGGTACCCGTACCACCTCGAAAATCAGAGATTTGTCTATATAGCGTAAATAACTTCATAATACTACATCTTTAAGTCAAAATATCAAATTTGCAACATAATGTTTCTTGCCAGACGATAGATGATATTGTGTTCAGTTTTTTCCGGCTACCCCCTAAAGATATGCACTCTGATCAAGGTAAACAACAATATCATCTGACGTATTTGAATAGACAAAAACCAATGCGCCTGCATTACATTACACCGCCAAAACTGACCTACACATCGTCGCTGTTCTAACTCAACCTAGTATCTATCTACATAAACATTAGTTGCGTGTGAGGTTTTTAAATTGAATAGCCTTGAAATGTGTACCCTTCACCCCCCTTTGCCCCTTATCCCTTTTCCTTGACCCGGGCCAAACGACTATGAACATTATTATCGTTGCATCTTGGTCACCGCTATCTTATCGTGTAATTTTTATGAATACCCGCATATATTAAACTCGGCCGTGATTATTTGGAACATCACATCGTCAAGTGAAACATTTTTACCCGCCCCAGTGAATGTCACTGTTTTTATATTATGTGAAAAAGTGTTAAAAGGAATTGCCTTAATTATATGCAAACTGATCGGTGTAAAAGGAACCAGCGGCTACGGAGGACGAGACCTAGGGATAAGTCTTAGGCCTTTCCCACTTAGACATTTCCTCTCTTGTAAACACTATAAGGCAAATTCAATTCGTTTTGTTATTTTGTTAAGTCTTTATCGCACTTCCCGCAACCTCCGCACAATTGCGAACGAAAGATTTTGCGCACCACCAAACATGTTTTCTTGGAAGTTTAAAAAAATGTCTATTTTCCTGATTTTAAATTGTTTAAAAACCATTCTTTTTTTATATAATTAGTAAATTACATATTTATTTAATTATTAATTAATCAAAAAATATCTCCGGTTATCTTAAGGTTAAGTCAAAATTACTACATAAACCTTGCAAAATTGGGGCCCCAGCATGTCACTAGAGCAGGGGTCTCCAAACTTTTTAACCTAAAATTACCTGTGTATGTCACTTATTGTAAGTTTTTAAGATAAATCTCATAACATTAATTATAGTTCAAATTATTATTAAATTATCATATGTCATGATGTGATAATTTGACACAATAACTGACATATCATATGTCAGTTATCGTGTTTCTTAATCGGTTGTTAAAAAAAACACCTTTCCTCTGAGGTAATCCTGATGGTCTGGAATGTATAATGCTTTAAGTCCCCGATAACTTCACCAAAGCTGGGCAGCCCAGGCCTATTATTTTTTCAAGAGGCAGGACTAACCTACCAATGATCATGCCTTTGGAGAGAATGACTACACTTCTACTACCACCTCTCTTCTGAGCTAGACATTTTTCAGTTAACACGTTCCCGGACGAGCATGCTATAGCATTCGCATTGGATAGTTTAATTATGTCGCGGATGCTATAGCATTCGAAGTTTATTGAGTTTTTTTTGTCAGATATGCTTGAGCAGTTGCTTTATCCTTATAAAATATAGGTAGTCTATTTCTTACTGTCACTGCTGACACAACCACAGATCGCTTACTGTCACATGAGACCTTTTCTGCACACAAAGATAAAACAGTGTTTACCCCTTCCCGTACAGCTCGCCCGGCGTACCCCGCGTGGTTACGTATGCTATAGCATGCGTCAAATGTATTGAGATACGTCTGCTATAGCATTCGCGTCCCACTTGATGGTGTTGGTTGGTACGTATCATGACGGAAATGCTAGAGCATTCGCAAAAATCTAATACAAAAAAATAGTGTCAAAGTAGGGTGACTCACTGCCCGCGAACGTGTTAAGGCTACATAAGACTCTAATAACAGGAGTCTGCTCGACGCTCACATTTTGACTATTTCTGATGAACGTATTACTTAAATCTCAAATGTGTCGAGAGGGATCCCTACGGATGTAAATTATTTACATTTGAAATGAATAAAAACAGGATCTTACAAATAAATATTTTTTTGTATAATGGTTTGAAAATTTTATAAAACGTTTTTCAACTATAAAATTAGCGTTAAGCCCCAGATTTTATTTTTCTAGATGATGAAATAGTAATTTCTCAAGGGATCCTTCTAGAAAAATTTCATAATTTTAGTAATACGTTCATCAAAAATAATTTAAATAAACCCCATGGAAATATCGATTCTCTAAGTCAACAGTAGGTCCGTCTGTTATGCCGGGCCAAATATTATTTTTACACACCTTCATCACTTATGGCGTTTAGATTCCCACTTTATTTTATTGATTTGATAGGACAAATTCGACCGCCGGTCTGTCCAATACACAAGGGCCGCTCTTCGCATATTTTTGTGCACGGCTAATTCGCTTACGTCGTTATGATTCTGGCATTATTTTAGGGTATTGTCTCGTCTTAAACTTCAGTGACTTCATGATTGCAATAACACTCTAATTTTTTTTTAACACAAGGCTGGGTTTCAACTGATGTAATTAATTTAATGTTATTAGTTGTAAATTTTGTGAAATGTGTTTGGATTCACTGCTTTTCACAATAAATAAATAAATATTATATTGTTTGACAGATTTAGTTCAGAGATTTTCTTTTTTATGATTCTGTGCCCCGCAAGATTCCCAACTAAAATAATCCATGATTTAGAATCACAGGAACCTAATTTTGCATGTAAGGTGTAATCCTTAGCCCCGCCTAATGTTTCCTGTATTATATTAAATTTGTAACTTTGCAGCCAGTCACACGTTCAGCATAATCACGGGCCCCAACATGGGCGGCAAGAGCACGTACATCCGCAGTGTGGGTGTGTGCGTGCTGCTGGCGCACCTGGGCTGCTACGTACCGTGCCAGGACGCCACCGTGCCGCTGGTGGATGCCATCCTCGCCCGCATTGGCGCCGAGGATTCACAGCAGCGCGGCCTCAGTACCTTCATGCTGGAGATGATTGAATCTGCTGCCATTCTTAGGGTGATTATTATTAACCAACTAACCATCACACCCTTTCTCCGCAGGGGTAGACAGAGTAACCATCACCCAACTATATACATTCGAAAACATTTTTTTTTTTTTAAATAAAGACAAACATTTCCGGGTAACAAATAACCTGATAATATTTGGAAATCTCTTACTACCACCATATTAAGCGGAAAACAGTGTTTGTGTTGCCTGGTACGCCTGGGTGGGACACAAACGCGATGTCAACTCAGCCACTGACCAATTAATTTAATTGCTACGTTTACAATTACATTCATACACACTCTTCTTTTATTCTGATTCTTGATAATATGTAATAATAAATTTATTACAAAAAAATATTAATATTGAAACTTTCGACTTGCATAAGAGAATTAATTATTATATTCCTTGCGACCCTTTCACCGTGTTGCCAAATTTACAAGTAACAATTTCAAAATAATGCTGGTAACATGGCGCTTCACTTGAGAGCAAAACAGTATATCAGTCTTCCAGCATGTTAACAATTTCTACTTAGTCTGGTATTTTCATAAACATATTGTATATTATATTTTGCAAAATATGTATGTATTAACGTAACCCATATGATCTATATTAAAATAATAAAAAAATGAAGAAAAAAAATTATTAAAATTAGTTTTTTCCAACTTTTAAAAAATGACGTAAATTTCTTGTTGCCTTCAACAAGTTTAAAACAATCTGGTACTATCCTGACAAGAAGCAAATAGTCTGGCAACACAATTGTTTATTTTACAAATTCATAGTATATAAGAAAAACAACTTTCAGTGTTACTTAATTTAATTTTTTTAATGTAATTTTATTTTATTAATTGTAATTTTATTTAATTTTTTATTAGATTTTAACGCAACAGTGCTCAGTTGTCAGACTACATATCCATATTCCAGAATCACAAATAAAGTAAACTTATTTGGTATAAAATGTTGCGGAATTTTTGTTGCTGATTGCTCTAATTCATGAAATGAGAAATGGGGGCCACAAACTTACAGACATCTCGCTAATATTTGATAAACAATATATTAAAATTCGCCAAAACTACACACGGCAAAAGGGTAGTTCAAGATCAGAATATCAAACAACCTAAGAAGTACCGTTCAGCCAGTACTCAGCTGTCAATAGTTTTTTCCAAAGACATTCAGAGTTTTTCATTGGTGGATATAGTTAGGTTAGGTTGGGTTGTTAGGCAACAATATGACATCACAAGCCATGGAGATTACCGTGTATTTTGTACGATTCCAATTTTCGATCGGAGTTATACCCCCACGATACAGGCCGTGCTGTAGAATTTGAACTAACAGTTAAAGAGACCTGTTTACGGACTTTTGCACTGGGTCAGTATAGGCTAGTAGCAGGGATTAGTACCAAACCCTGCTAAACCCAGTGCAAAAGTCCAAAAACAGGTCTCTTTAACATCAGTTCATTTTATACAGCACGGCTTGTATTAATAAAAGATGGCGGTAATTCATTGCATTCCTTCTGATTTAATTGTGATTTTGTTTTATTTTCAGACAGCCACAAAAAATTCCCTGGTAATAATAGATGAGTTGGGCAGAGGAACTTCAACCTACGAGGGATGTGGAATTGCTTGGGCCATAGCCGAGTGAGTAATCTACTAGTACCTACACTCTAAACTTGTTGGTAATCAAACTAATAAATTAAATTAAAATCGATACAGAGCTGTATCTGGGGATGGGATTTGGCCTCTTCAAATTCTATCCAGTGGATTACTTATCTCGCCAATCATCCCAATGTCCTGCTCAATCCATCTCTTCCTTGGCCCGCCTCTGGATCGCTTTCATCAGGACACACTTGGTTATGATTTTCGATGACTTTGGGATCTACAGTACCTTTAGAAGGTCTCATTCTCATACCTGTAATATGTTATATTTTGGTGAATAACCTTTTTATTACGATTGTGATATCTAAATAAATAAATTAGATTATTGAATGTCGATATATATGCGTATGTCATTGCAGATACCTGGCTCAGGAAAGTAAAGCTTTCTGTCTGTTTGCCACACATTTCCACGAGGTGACACGCCTGGAGCAGCTCCTGCCGCAAGTCACCAACCAGCACGTTGCAGCGGTGACCAGGGACGGACAACTGGTGCTGCTCTACCAGCTCAGGCCGGGAGTATGCGACCGCAGTTTCGGTATTCACGTGGCCAAAATGGCAGACTTTCCAGACCGAGTTGTTAAGGTAAAATTAATAATTACTTCTTTGCTTTTTTTAACCTTTTTTTTGTTATTTTATTTATGCTTTGGAACACCAAACCCGTTTTGAGAGATATCAAAAATGAACTCTAAAAGTGTTTCAAGTGCAGGCGATTCTGTTAAATTTTATGCACTTTCTCATAGCATACAGGTTTAAATCGCATATCGAAAAATTCCAGCTAGGGCGAAATTCCAATGCCAGCAGCTCGAACGGTTTATCGGCGGGAAAAAAATTCTTGTCACTGTTGCACGAACAGTTTTCCAGAGGTTAAACTACATGGATTTTTTTTTTTTTTGACAATTTTGTAGCGCCGTATAGTAAAAATAGTCTCATAACTTTCTGTTTTTGACTCAACGATATTTGTTTGTTATAAATTTTGTCACACAGATAATGGATTCGCTTTGAGAAAGAAAATCCTGTACTGAGAAAATGAAGAAGAAAGATGTGAGATGCTGCCTAAGGATCAGGTTCCGTGCGCTGATGGCTAGAAAAGATCATAGTCTAAAAAAATACCTCCAAGCTACATGTCCTGTCTACTTATTGTTTCCGTCTCGTTAGCGTAGAGACGATTTTTAATTTCCTTGAGCCCAAAATAAGACTACAAATTTTAAAATTTGAATTGGTCAAAATAAAGGAAAAGTGATTCTTGATCGTTTTTCGTTCATTTGTTTGCTTTTCCTCTAACATTACAAATATAACTTAAGATATCGTCAGTGTAAATCCAATACCGTGGAAGAACCATTTGTAAAAATGTTCAGGCGGGACAAAACTATATAGTATAATAATAATAATAATATCTTTATTTAGGAAAGTTTACACATTACAACTATATATACATATTATGGTGTACATTAATTTGTAACTTTTATATTTAAGGTTATAAATTTAACCAAAATGAAGAACTATTAATACAAACATAATATTTTGAAGGTAAATAGAAAATAAAAGCACAGTTGTGGTTTCTCAAATACCGCCTCACTAGGCTAGCCTGTGTTGAGGCAGAATTATTTGTGTTAGTTCCTAATACCATTGAACATACCTATACTTGTATTAAGAAGTATTCGCTCAATAATGTGGTGGTAATGTGGTGACTTCAATAACTGCAAATTTGGGTGAATGCACCGGTAAAGGCCCTATTCTTATTTTTAATCCAAATTTTTACATTATCTTTGTAATTTTTTTGTGAATCACTTTGTTTTATGCTGTCTGGAAGAATGTTGTAGAGTCTTGTCGCAAAGTATTTAAAATTTCGTTGACCAAACGTAGTATGTGTTTTCGGAATTTGTAATAAGATTTTGTTATTGCTTCGAGTACATCGTGTATTTGAACTTTTTATGTAGTAATTATTTATATTTGAGTATAGATGAGTTAGGATAGTTTTTGCATATAGCTGCCGAACATCGAATACATTCATAATATTAAAAATTAGATTCGAGTCTGTAATTATAGGTAGCCTTAGAATTATTTTTAAAATTGTTTTCTGAGCCTTTATGATTGGGTCTAGTGCAGATGAAGTGCCGCCTCCCCATGCTATGATACCATACTCAATAATAGATTGGCAGACTGCAAAATAAATCATTTTCAGGTCTTGAAAGCCGAGAAAGTTTCGTATGATTCTAAAAAAGTGCATGGTTTTTCTAATTTTGTTTGCAATTATTTGGGTATGAAGGTTCCATTTGAGATATGGATCAATGGTTAGGCTGAGGTACTTCATCTGAGTAGAGCGCTCAATGTAGGGGCACTGACAACATTCATCGGAATTCAAACACAAGTGTATTCTGATGGAGGCATCATCAGGAGGTTGACCAGTAATATTAATACTAGGTGTGACATATTTAGTTTTCTCTGTGTTCAGTGTGAGCGTGTTTATATCCAACCATTTTTTTACCATGCTTATGTCCGTTTCAGCTTTTTTGTAGACAGCTAGCCAAGTGTCAGCTTCAAACAGTAAGACGGTGTCATCGGCAAAACTAACGATTTTCCCCTGAATATTAATGTTGCATAAGTCGTTAATATACAACAGGAACAAAGACGGACCTAATATACTACCTTGTGGTATACCGTAGTTAGATGAACAAGTGTTGCTAAGTATGTTATTTATTTTAACTTGTTGCTTGCGCTCATTAAGGTAACTTTTAAAAAAGTTAAGTTCGTTTCCCTTAATACCGATTTGTTCAAGTTTGTTTACTAATTTACTGTGTGATATTGTATCAAAGGCTTTGGAAAGATCTAAGAAGATTGAAATACATTTTTTCCTTTTATCAAGGTGTTTTACAATGAAATCTGTGACAGCGGCAATAGCGTCCGAGGTGCTCTTGTTTTCTTGAAACCCGTATTGATTTTCTGAGATCAGTTTATGGCTCACGAGGAATCTTACCAGCTGTGAGTTGATGACTTTTTCAAATACTTTTGATAGGCTTGTTAGTAGGGTTATTGGTCGGTAATTATTTATATCAGTCTTGTTTCCTGTTTTATGTATAGGAATAACGATACCTTGTTTAAGATTTGAGGGGAAGTGGCCCTGAGTGATACTAAGGTTTATTAAATGTTCTAGGGGCAATGCAATTTCCGTAGACAGCGTTTTCAAGATCTTGGTTGTTATGCCATCAACCCCGGCTGAAGAAGTGATTTTTAGGGAATTGATAATTTTTAGAATCTCTTCTTCTGACACCGTTTGGAAATTGAGTCTTCTGTTGGAGTATTGAAGTCCTGTTTCAGTAGGTTGAATATTCCCATAATTTGGTAGACGAGAAGCAAGATTTGAACCAATATTAATAAAGAAATTATTGATGTAATCCGCAACGACCTTAGGATTTTTTGATGTGTCAATAATTTTTCCATCAATGCAGAGTTTTTGTATGTCCTGTTTGTCTTTGGCATTTTGAGTATTTGTGGCTTCTCTTAGAATTTGCCATATTTTTTTGGGATCGTTATTGCTTCCTTTGATTTTGTCTCCATAGTAGATTTCTTTTGCCTTTCTAATGACTT
Source organism: Hesperophylax consimilis (assembly GCF_061612785.1). Lineage (NCBI taxonomy): Eukaryota > Metazoa > Arthropoda > Insecta > Trichoptera > Limnephilidae > Hesperophylax > Hesperophylax consimilis. The sequence goes on from NC_142846.1 coordinate 9,865,589, forward strand.
CCCCGCACGTATTTCTGTATCTTTTATAGATGTTTAATGAGATTACGTCGTAAGGATTGTCTTTCACTTTTTTGTGTAGTGCATTTCTTCTGCGAATGCAGTTGATGATTGAATGACTTATCCATGATTTCAAGGGTTTAATTTTGTTTGGAATTTTTTTTGACAAAGTTGTGGTATTATTACTTAATTCATTTTTCAAAAAGTCAACAAAATATCTCCATGCATCATCTGAGTTTTTTATTTGGAAAAGCTCTTGCCAAGATTTATTTTTAATTGAGGTTTTTAAATTTTCAAAGTTAATATTATTGTATATAAGAGACTGATCTCGTCTATTTTGTGTGGTGTCGGATTGCAAAGTGAAGATTGTTGTGTAATGATCTGTAATTGTTGATTTGTAAACGATGCTTTTGTTTTGTTTATTAGTTTTGACCATTATGTGATCAATACATGAACTTGATTCATTGACTATTCTTGTTGGTGTATTGATGGTACTAATTAATCCATGGAATTCTAACATGTTCAGGTAGTCGTGACATTGGTGATGTGGATTATTTGGGAGTATGTTGATATTTAAATCTCCCATAATTATCAAATTTTTAGTATGGGAAAGATTGGATAATATGCTATTAAGACTGTTTAGAAATGGTATGATATTACGATTCGAAGGAGAGCGGTAAATTGCTAGAATGCAAGTGTCATTATTGTATGTTATTTGCAAACAGTTCGCGCCAATAATGTCTATTTCCGTTACAATGGGGTTAAGATCATTTTTTGTGTATACGATGACTCCATCGTTCTGGCTATCATGTTTTGTCGAATTGAAGGAAGAGTAGTGATTTATTAATTTTGGAGTATAAATGTTTGACAACCAACATTCCGTGAGAATAATTATATCGAAGTCTATATTAAGGTGGTTAAGCTGTATCTGGAGTTCATTAAAGTTTTTATTAATTGACCTAATATTTTGGTGCATAATTGTAGTGTTTTTTACCTCTGCTATAAGGTATTTGCAAATTTTGGCATCTGAAGTAGTAAAAGGGTTGATTTGATCACCATGTTCTGCATGTACGCGATTAAAGTTAATAGCCATTATAAAATTTATAATAAACAAAAAAAAGAATTGTTTAGTTCCCTTGAATGAGAGCTCCACTAATCCCTGGCCATCACTGGGGGTTTCAACCTTTTATTGCTAGTGCAGGAGTTCATTATTGTTACAGTGCGAAAATAAGCATAAAAGATATGACTCACCAATATTGGGGGAAACGACCCAGTGAATGACCGGTAAAAGTTGGACTCTCAATCAAAGAAATTAATCAATTTTTTTAAGATCATCCGAATGTTTGATGTAGTGTATTTGCCTGTCGCCGTCATTTTTCCTAATCATTATTTTACAGTCTTTGTACCAGACATATTTGAAGCCCATTTCTTTTGCCTTTGTTTTAGACCTCCACAGAAGATCTTTGAAATAAGGACCAAGGATTTCACCAACAAAAATCTTCTGGAATCCGTTTCCTTGTGTTGTAATTGTATTAAGTTGCCTTTTGTTCAGTAGAATTTGTCGTCTTTTTTGGGGGTTAGTAAATCTGACGTGGAGTTTTGGGGGGACTCCAGGTCGTCGGTCCGGAATTTTCTTGATGTCGAGGATGTCATCGCTTTTTAATTCGATTCCTGAGACTGCGGCCACCCGTTTAATCATTTCTGCAGGCTGCTCACCCTCTTTTACTTCGATCCCAGTAAATTCAAGGGTGTCTTCATGAGTTACTTGCTCCACTTCTGCCAGTCTGACTTCCAGGCTCTTTATTATTCTGTCTTTTTCCGTTAGCTCCTTTCTCATTAATTCAACTTCCGAAACCAGTTTGATAATGGTCTCCATCTTAAGATGAATGTCATCGTACTGACGGCTGATGAAGTCCCTTGTGTTTCTGGTTTCTTGATTTTCGTCATCTATTTTCTTTATTATTGCTTGTTTAAATACTTCCAATTTTTTTTTCCATTTTCATCTCCATTTTCTCCAGGAGATTATCGAAGTTTAAAACGTAGGGCTCAGATGAAAGGTTAGCAGCTGTCGATTGTCCTTTGCTTCTCAGATTTTTTTCTGAATTTGCCATTTTGGTTGACTCTGTGGGTCAAACACTGCCTCTATTACCCTTTTGGTTGACTTGCGATGTACTGATAATTTTTCGATTTTAAACTATTGATAATTATTTATTCACTGGTCAATCACTGACAAATCAAACACTGACTTAGTAAAACTAACAATTCTCATCGGATTTGACACATCCACGGGGAAATTTACTCGCTGTACCAGATTGTTAACTATTTATTTCGGGAGCAGATCAAAACACAGCTGTCACTCGATTATAGGTATTGTTGTATGTCTATAGTGGTACACTAGTGCCTCCTAGCGGCGCGAGTTCTGCGACTTGGTTTTCTTTCATACGTTTTAATGGTAAACTTTAAATAATTCATAAACAGGTCCTTCATAGATGGCGCTAATTTGGTTATTTTAATATTTACGCAGCTTGTGCTGTTCAACTGAAAGCACCAATTATGTATTGGCTTATACGCGGTATTGAACTTACGTAGACAATATTCAATTTTTATAAATTCATTCCAGTTTGCCGAGGCGAAGCAGATTGAATTGGAGAGCCATCGACTTGACGTGGAGGATGAGAAGACATCAAATAGTAAAGAAAAGAAGGAGGAAGCAGAGAAACTAATGAGAGAATTCATCAGCTCCTGCCAAAAACTGAATTTGGACAATATCTCAGAAACAGAACTTGAAAAGCTGAGAAAAAACATTATTTCCAATGACAATCCTTACATTCAAATGCTGATCAATTCACCATAGTTAGGCTTTCATTCTACCTTCTTGATTTTATCAAGTTGAAAGTACATTTTCAATTTGTTTTGTATCCGTTCCTACTGCCTGTTTAATAATAAAAAGATTGAAACAATTATATCTACGACTTTTCTGTCTCCTTACTCTCTCTCTCACATTTTTCATACCTTGGAGCATTCCCCAAATGATTCCTAAAAATGATATTTCATTGTCAAAATTGAACTCGCATAAAAAATGCTTTCTCAGCCTTCATGGTTGACATTGGTGAAAACTTGTTTCAAAACCACCCCCAACATAAACCAAATATAGCACTGTGTTCAGTTCTCATTTTTCAGTGTGTTTTCACAGCTGGGTGCGAAGTCTTGCATATGAAATATGCGTAAATACAAATATACCCATATTATTGTAGAAAGCAATCACTTTGTGGTTTGACATATTTAATAAAATAAAATACTTTTTTGTTTTAAAACCACGATATTTATTAATTTAAGAACCGACCGGTTTCGCTTTACTTAAGCATCATCAGGGTACAAATTAATACTAAACAAGAAGTACATAATGTGTGTATATATATAACAAAATATAGAGGGAGACAACATGATACAAATATAAGCAACACAAAGACGGTCATAAAATACATTAACATAAGTGCACAAGTAATGGAAAAACCGCTAGATAATTATGTAGACTAATGGGTTATATCAATAAATCGGGAGAAACAAAGCATCAACTGGCATGGTGGTAAGGAGGTAAGGAGAACTGGGATTTTTTTTATGGGTTTATTGGAAACAGACCTAATATTGGACTACTTGATATGTCTAATTGATTATTAAGTATCTGACTTTTGGTTTTTACAGCTTTTTTAATTTCTAGTGCCTCTAAGTTGTTTAGTCTGTTACCATGCCCGTTTTTATGTAAGATGTTAGCACCGGTGCTATGACAGAATGTATGATCTTTATCGATCAAATGATCACCTATATCAAACATACCTTAAAAACTCTTTTTCAAAAGTAGAAGAATTGAAAGATATGATTCTCCCTAGTAATTCTACACTAATTTCTTTTGACGTTGTAAATTTGTTCCCCAATGTTCCCATAGAAGAGAGTAAATGTTTAATTTCTGATTTATTAAATAGTTCCGATCTCTCTATAGATTTTATAAAAGATTTAACTTCCTTGTTTAATATATGCCTGAATCAAAATTATTTTCAATTTAATAATGTTATATATCAGCAACGTGACGGCCTAGCTATGGGGAGCCCTACCAGTCCTCTGATTGCTGATATATTCATGGATAACTTAGAAAATAAAATTTTATCTAGTACCTCACATCTTATTAAAAATGTCTTGTACTGGAAAAGATACGTTGATGATGTTTTGTGTATATGGACAGGGACTAAGCGTCAACTGAATTCCTTTCCTCAAACTTATAAACTCTTTTCATAATAAGATTAAATTCACATTAGAAATAGGCATAAATTCAACTTTAAATTTTTTAGACCTTACCTTATCGATCGTTAATAACAGAATTAATTTTAACATTTTTCGTAAACCCTCCTATACTGACGTTGTCATACACAGCACCTCCAATCACCCTATTTCACATAAGCACTCCGCATTCCATTCAATGGTCCATCGTTTAGTCACAATTCCAATGTCCGATAGTAATTTTGATAGTGAACTAAAACTAATTAAAAACATATCAGTAAATAATGGCTATGAATCAAATTTTATAGATTTAATCTTAAATAAAAAGCTAAAACAAATAGCCATTAATCGCTTCCTCTTTGCTAGTCCTTGTCCTCAAATCAATGATAATAATATTAATTATCAATGGCGGCGAATTTTATTTATTAATCACTTTTCTACCTTAAGTGTAAAAAACCTTCCTTCTGAAGTCAAACCGGCCTTTTATACTAATAACAATATAGGTAAATTTCTAATTAATTCTAAAGATAAGGACGATAAATTAAGTCATTCGGGGATTTATAAATTAAATTGCAATAATTGTTCGGCTTTCTATATCGGTAAGACATCACGTAATGTTAATATTAGGATAAAGGAGCATCTTCGTTGCCTCAATAATAACGGGTTTTCCGAATTCGCAAATCATTTGATCGATAAAGATCATACATTCTGTCATAGCACCGGTGCTAACATCTTACATAAAAACGGGCATGGTAACAGACTAAACAACTTAGAGGCACTAGAAATTAAAAAAGCTGTAAAAACCAAAAGTCAGATACTTAATAATCAATTAGACATATCAAGTAGTCCAATATTAGGTCTGTTTCCAATAAACCCATAAAAAAAATCCCAGTTCTCCTTACCTCCTTACCACCATGCCAGTTGATGCTTTGTTTCTCCCGATTTATTGATATAACCCATTAGTCTACATAATTATCTAGCGGTTTTTCCATTACTTGTGCACTTATGTTAATGTATTTTATGACCGTCTTTGTGTTGCTTATATTTGTATCATGTTGTCTCCCTCTATATTTTGTTATATATATAAACACATTATGTACTTCTTGTTTAGTATTAATTTGTACCCTGATGATGCTTAAGTAAAGCGAAACCGGTCGGTTCTTAAATTAATAAATATCGTGGTTTTAAAACAAAAAAGTATTTTATTTTATTACAAATATACCCCAGCTAACACATTACCAGCCAAAGATCGAGCCAGTCTGATACATACATGGTGATTCCTAGCCTCCTAGTGCGTTTGTAGCATTAATGCAGCACACCTCTTCATTTTGGTTTCAAATCTGAAAAAATTGAAACATAATAAAAAGCGCGTTTCAACCATCTTATTTACTTTATTTGTATTTTTTAACAAACATATCTCATTTTGTGAAATTATTACAATATTCTCAAAGTATAACATTTGTTTTGACTAAGTGAATGTACCATGAACCTAATACGAATACTGTTTAGTGGAAAGTATTTAAACTAAAAAAGATTATCATTTAAAACATTCCATTAGACGGGCAACACTAAACAAAAACATTTAATTGCAGACAAAAATAATTTGTTTACTTTAGTTATGTATTCGAAGACAACTTAACTGCAGTAAATAGTGAAACTTAAAATAAAAATGTTTAAAAAGATTTATAGAGTACAATGAGTAAGAATATGAAATTATCCACTTTACAATAACTGCTAATGATAACAACAAATAATGAGAATAATTTACAATAAATTTTCCCTTTACATAAAAATAACCTTTGGATTTTTTTTACACCAGCCATTTTCATTTTTTGTCCATATTAAGAAATGACAGTTTTCTATTCTCTTATAACTATAAAATTAACTTAAAAGTATGTTTAACAAAATTATGTACAGGTATGATCTAGTAAGGGTGCGGAGGTTATGAAATATGAAAACGTCAAGTCCCAACATAGATTCAATGAAAACAGTGATAAAACCAATAGTCACTTTCACAATACAACATATCACAAATATCCAGAACCATTTGCGGCTTCCCGTATGCCTTTATGCAACTACTTCGATTGACCATGATTTTTATGATTATATTATTACATATTATGATTATTAAATTAATTTTAAAATGTATGTATACAAGTAACTCTTTAACCTTTATAGAACACAGCTAATTATATGGTAAGATTTATCATTTGTAAAATTTACTTATCTCTGTCATGAAGTAAAACATTTCATTTACTACCAGTTCTTGGTAAAGTACCCAGAGAAGACATATCGGTGGTTGTACTCCTAAACTGTTATTTTCATTTGGTGCACAAGTAACCCATATATGCACGCACTTGTAGGTATACGCTATTTTTTTTTTTTTAATTTATGCCTACTAAAACAATTGCGCACGCCCAATATTCTAAATGAATCCGGAATGCGTTTTGTCCATTTTAAATCATGACATGTTTGAAAATATACATTTTATATAGAATGTTAATTATTATTCCATATTTGTATTAAAATAACATATAAAATTAAATTATCTGTTATCAACTTGTTTCTAAAACGGTTTTTGTTATGTATTTATTTTGTTGAATAAACCAACAAAAAGGAGCCGTGTTAAAAGATCTACACAAATTAAAGAGAAACTTAATTGTTCTGAATATTTGCATTGTATTGTACGCTCTAGTAAAAAAATGTCTCATTTCATTTCGATGACTTACAAACATATAACTTATTACTAACTTCTCAAGGCCACGCTTTCCCAAATTGCCAAACTATTGAAAAAAATATAGATCATAGAATTAATACAAATATTATGTATCTCCCCCTCGCTACTTCTTAAGCTTGGAGATTATTACTTTTATGTCACAAATTTGTTGTCAATTTGATTTTTTTATGTTTTATTTCGCTCTGGGAAAGATAAAAATGGTTTGTAATGTATTCCAATTATAATTCTCAAACGCATAAAAATACAATGTCTATTCTATAATAGGTAAACAAGCTATTGTAGTAATTTAGGTTACCGGTTCTTCAAAATTCCTCAGCCGTGTTTTTTTCAAAATATATCAGAATCATTATTTAAAATTTGTAAGCATGAAGTCTAAGAAATATAATTATATTTTACAATTTTCTATAATGTTATCTGGCAACTAAGTGTTTAGCAGCAACACCCCTTAAAATCAATCAATATATCACTCACCCTTTTTCAAAACAAGGGATAATTTTATTATTGTACAAAAGAATCAAATATTTACACAGAAATTGAATCATGTATGCTTTTTGGACTCTCAAACAGAAGAAGGAATGTCTTATATATGTTTGTTACAATCGTTAGATTTTAATTAATTATTGACATTTTAACTAGTTGCAATAATCAATGGAACTTTAGTTCATCCCAGAGCTCGCAATTTTTTTTTTAATACCGTAAAAAGAACATTCAAATTGATAGACCAGCCAATCAATGAAAGGGGGAACAAATCATGTTGTGGGGAGGGGGCGTGACCGTCTACCTTTCTGTGATTTGTAAATTAATGAATCTGACAGTGTACAGGCAACTCGCATTGTAATAAACACTATTTAGTCCTTGAAAATAAAATCTGCTTACAAATTACTAGTCCTTTTTGCAATGGTGCGCAAATTGCTGACCGAATAAAAAAACTACAAATCTCAAATTGGGTAAGCAAAATTTCCAAACATTTGTCTCCAAAATTGAATTATTTTTTACAATTTTGTACCCAAAGTAACTGCAAAGGCTGCGTTGCAAACCGTTGCCTCACTTTTCATTTCAATGTGCACTCTTCAGCAGTAAACATTCAACTGATTTCATAGTTTATTCAAAGCATTCTCGAACCCTTCAGATTTTGTGTTAGGACAAGTCTATCAACTTAAACGTCTATGGTAAAAGCCAATTTAAAATAAAACAATTTTTCCAAAATAATATAATAGGTTATGCTCAACTTCTCTCATTTGATGAGATTTCTTGTTGCTCAAAATGTACATCGAGAAACAATCACGGTGGTGTTTGTATGAATAAGTAGGACACTGATAATATTGGCTTTATACAGAAAACATTATAAGAACGCAAAGCATCAAATTGTTTACAACTTGTATTGTCCACAGGTAAGCGATGTCCCAAGTACGGTGGCGGTGCCATGGCATGTTACAATCAATATACTATGCTAAAATAATTATATTTGGAAATTGCCAAATAATTATTACGATAAATCTATGGGGAAACATTAACAACTCTTCCTTATCAATCACAATGTTAAAATGTACATGGTTCGGGGGCCTGAAACAAATAATTCGGCAATGGCACTTCCTCCCTCTGTCTCTCTATCTCTCTCTTTCCATTTCTCATTCCATTTTATCATTAGGTAGCTCAGTAATTTAGTATTCTTCTCTTTCAGTACCAAGGACACAAAACACTACTTTACCTTACAATCCGCGCAACTGAAATTGGATATATCAATATGTTTAGAAAACTGTACAAAATGAGGTATCTAGTTTGAATTTTTCCAAAATCATTGTCTGCTATAATGTGTGACCATGAGGAAAATGAATTAAAGAATGCAAGAGACAAAGAATCAAAATGGATAGAATAATGCCATTCATTCCTTTACCCCTTGGAGACTCGTAAAGAATCTCTATCTCCGCAATAGACAGTGGTTGTAGACCCAAGTCGTGGTTGTGGTGGGTGGCTACTTGTCTATCTGTGGTGCAGTTTGTCAGCGTTAACGGTGGCATTCCACTCGGGATCCGTGGGGTCTTCTTCAGCGGGGATGGATCCTGACTCTTCTTCAGACTCGGAGGGCGGGCCCAGTTCCAGCAGGGGTGGGTAGCAGTTGTTGGGCACGGTGCTGCTCTCGCTGTCGGAGGCGCGCTGGTGTGAGGAGGAAGGAGCCGAGGTGTGGCTGCGGGTGGAGCAGGTGGTGATAAGCAGTGGGTGGTTGTCGGGCATAGCCTTCAGCATCTTGTTGTACAAGTCCTCCTGGAGAGGGAACATGCGGGGCGAGTAGGGTGGCACTACCTGCAACATACATAACAATTATTCTTCATTCAATGCTATCCCGATTACATTTAGTATAATCACCCTTGTTTTTTATTATAGCTCTAATGGCCACTTTCATAAATCAAACTAACTAATATCACTATCATTAGCTGAATGTTATTTTCGCTTGGAGGTACACAAAGTCAAACCATCTTTTTCCATACTAAAGTTTACACAGAAAAGTCAATCCATAAATTATTATTGACACAATTATTAATGATAACGCAACACACTTCCGGCGGAAAGGACAGTTCTACCTTTTACGCCGATCCTACTTGAACTTGAATGGCGAGAAAGGCATTGCTGTAGGGAAATCACTTTGTAAGGGTCCCCCAACCATATGCACATGTATTTAAGTCTTCTCCGTCTTCAACTTCTTGTCTTTTGTGTGGAAGAATATTTCGCACCAGAAATGCGGAAGTTTTTTGTATTTCTTTTAATAATGAGTTGAGAATTGAGAAAAATTGTAATGTAATAAAATACGTACATTTTAACACACATCATTAAACGTCCCAACACTGATTCTAACTTCAGTTTATGGGTATTACAAAAGTAGATTCAAAAAATTATACTATATCGATACATACCCACTAACTAACCATCACGCCATTTTTTCCGCAGGAGTAAGCAGAGAGGACGAGACCGCCAAACAACTCGGTCTTGGCACACACTTCTTGCCTTATTCACATTCATACATCGTCTCATACATACTCGGCCCGGCTAGAGTATCTGATTTACTTGATCGTGGCATGTCTTCCTTGGGCGTCCCCGACTTCTGCTACAATTCGCATTTGCATAATATATTCTCCTTACACTCCTTTCTTCGCTCATTCGCTCTACATGGCCAGACCATCTAAGCGTCCCTTTCTTAATCTTACTCATTATGCTTACATCAATCAGCTTTGCACTCTTTGCAGATCTCCACATTCCATCTCCACTCACTCACACTATCATACATGGTTTTACCACACATACGCCTCAGGGATCTCATTTCAACAGCATTCAGTCTACTTTCATCCTTTCTCTGCCAGTTCAATGCGTCCCTTCCATACATCAGGGTAGGTACAAGCACTCCATTGTGGACTGCTAACTTCGCTCCTTTGGACAATTTTTTGTTAACGCCAACTGCGTTCAGTCCTCGATTAATGGAGTTACCAGCATTTATTTACCTTTCTTTCAATATCTCTGTCAGCCTTCCCACCTCTCGTAAACATACTTCCCAAATACACAAACTCATCCACCTGCTCAGTGATTCTTCATACTTCGTTTATCCTAGAATGCAAATATGAATGATAACACACCTCGACACTGTCCTCGGTAATGCGTCGCCTGTTAGTGATGGGATTAGCAGGGGGCGGTGCGTTACTGACTTCAGCCAGGTGCGTCAGCAGCACGGAGCACGCTGTGGTGGGAAGCGGCGCCGGGGTGACAACGGGGGGCGAGGGCACCCCTGCGCTGACTGCAGGGGGTGACAGGGGGGCCGGCATGGGTGGGGTGCTGCTGCACGAGTTGGGGAGGGGGAGGGGAGCGGGGTTGACGCCCGTCTCGCTGCTCATCGATGTCTCATCAACTACCTTGAAGAAAGATGTTACAATTAGAACTACACACATAAATAATGGAGTAATTTTTCTTCTGATGTGCAATTAACGTAGGTTGAGTTCACTCCAGAACAACTCAGCGGAAATGCCCTCAAACCAGTGATATTTTTTCAGTACTATGATTTCCATATATCTTCTCGGGATTATCAGTTGGATAATCTTGAGAAAGTCTTGCTTTGTAAAATGATTAACCTCTAGTGTGCCAAGAAATAGCTGTTGATTTGCCAGTAACTAACTCACTAGCCACGATTTTAAGGTATTTTGAACCTTAAAAAATTATTCTACCATACTAAAATATATTTTATTCACTTGGAAAGGAAATAATACATCCTAACATTATTCTAACTTGTCATTTTACTCCTGCAAATATGTTTATTTTCTCATTGAAAATATACCGCTAAATTCATAGTGCAGTATTTATTTACAAGACAGCCTCATATAACTTATCTTTATTGTGAAGAACGCTTTTAGAACTAGAGAATATTTTCTTACGTTTTCATTAGATTATATTTTTTATACCATTAAGAGAGAAAAAACATTTCACTGAATATAATTAGCTATCCTGGGAAACCACATAGGATAGATATATAAATTTGTTATAAATATACAGGGTGTCCGGAAACTCGTAGTACAAGCGGGAAACTGGTGAATCTACATCACATTTGGAGTCGATTTTGTAGTATATATTTTTTTTATTTGAGCTTTCGTTATCGAGTAAATCGAGTTTGAAGTTGATTTTTTTTTTTTTTTTTTATCAAATTCTTATAAATTATTACTGAAGATCAAAGTACCCAACTAATTAAAATTATTTGAAAGTAAAACAAATGAAGAAACTCGGATTTGAAGCATTATTTTGAAATCACCCTCCATTTAACCCGGTGTAATCATAAAATATTTCTGCTCTGCAGGGTTAAAACATCTGTTATTCAACCCTAAACACCAGAAAAAACTTTAACCCTAAAATAGCCGAAAAATATTTTTTTTTGGTTTTTTTTTTTTTTGAAAATGCTAAAATCAAAAAACTTTATGTTTTTTTGGGTTCCCCATGTGGTGTAGATTCTCCAGTTTCCCGCTTGTACTACGAGTTTCCGGACACCGTGTATAAACAATTCATCTGGTAAGACTGTAAAATTTACAAAAACATTTTTGCAAATAGCAAGTTATAATGAAAATAGTGTCAGCTGGCATATGGTGTACTGACAATTAGCATTTTACACCTTGCATTCCAAAGGTTAACCAACCCTTGGAAATGCGCTCAGCTCGAAATAAATTCAAATAGTATGTAATAAAAAAATAGTGATAAACACTAATTGAAATGTTTGTTTGTTTATGAATTTATAATGCAAAATGAAGTTTGTGTTTGTTAGTTACCATGGGAGTGTGAGGTGGAGTCTGCGTGGGCGTGGTGCGAGAGTTCTGTCGGCGCGAGTTCTTCCTCTTCTTTAGGTACTTGCCCCGCTCCTGGGCCTCGCAGCGGTCATGGCGCTCCACCACCCCAGCCTCCGATATGTCCTCAGTCTGCAATGAGGAAACACGGTGGAACATTATAATAACATTCATTATTAGTACAGCAAAGCAAACAATTCACTTGTTTACCAAGAATACCATATCATCAGATATTTAAATAAGTTAAAAAGAATGTCTATTTATGTATTGGTTTGCTTGCTGCGAGAAATCACAGTTGAGACCAAAAGTGTTCCAATGTAAGAACAGGTTGTTTTCAGCAGTTGCTTCATTATAATTTCATGAATTGCACGAGGGGACCGACTAAATTTGCTCCTTATAGCCGTTAATCGTTATATCCAAACAAGGTATTTAAAAAGTCATATTTATCTACCTACCTGCCTCTACCATCAATATATTCACAAAAGTACATTATGTTTTCAAAATACGAGTAGGTCTGACTTATTAAAAAAGAATTAGAATAATACACTTTTATTACTCAAATTTATAATAAATGATTGTTTTAAAGATTTCACTTTCATAAATTTACCCGGTACAGGGTTTTGTAGGTACTCATAACTAGGTACCTTCATAAACATATTCATTGGTTTTTAACAAAATTGAAGATGAGTTGTAATACAAAAGAAGACGTAAAAAGGGAAAAAATTTGCGAATTTCGCAGATTTTATGACAATTTTACATTGTGCCCGATGGATAGCAAAGGTTTACATAGCTGACAATCTTACACAGGTAGTGCCATAGAAATATGTATCCGTCCCCAACATGATAGGAAATTCTTGAATAATTCCCTATTACAGTAGAACCCCGTTAATTCGAACCCCGATAATTCGAAAAAACGTGTAATTCGAAATTTTCGCAAAAAAAATTTCCGCTGAAAAATTTTTTCATACAAAATTTTTTTTAATTCGAAATTCGTTAATTCGTAATTCGAAATTTATTTTTGTCCGCGCACGAAAATTTGTTCGTGTAATTCGAAAAAATTACGCCAAATATCTGAATTTAAAGGGTCGGCCGCGACGAAACTCGGCCGCGTAATTTCGTTTACGCGTAAATATATCGTATTTCATCACCGCGACGGAAATCGGGCGCGAAATTTCAATTTACGCGGAAATATATCGTATTTTTACTAACTTTACTTCGAATATCCGAGTTGAAAAAATACGGCGCGACGGAAATCGGCCGAAAAATTTCGATCCATGTCGAAATATGACATATTTTTACGAATTTACTTCAAATATCTGAACTTAAAAGGCCGGCCGCGACGAAAAACTGCCGACAAAATTCGATTTACGCGGAAATATATCATATTTTTACGAATTTATTTCGAATATCTGAATTTGAAGAGCTGGCCGCGACGGAATACGGACGCGAATTTTCGTTTTACGCGGAAATATATCGTATTTTTACGAATTCAAATTCAGATATTTGAAATAAAGAGCCGGCCGCGACAGAAAATTACCGCGAAATCTCGATTTACGCGGAAATATATTGTATTTTTACGAATATCTCAATTTAAAGGGTAGGCCGCGACCGAAATCAGCAGCAAAATCTCGATTTACGCTTAAATATATAGCATTTTTACGAATTTATTGCGAATATCTGAATTTAAAGGGCCGCCCGCTACGGTAATCGACCGCGAAAATAAAGAAATAATTGGTATTAATACGAATTTACAACTAAAATACCACCCGGATTTGAAGAGGCGGCCGAGAAAATCGATTTTCGGCGTATTTTTTTTGTTTTTTTTTTCATAAAATTTCGAATTACGTGGGAATTCGTTAATTCGAAATTTGATTTTTGATGTCCGCTGGATTTCGAATTAACGAGGTTCTACTGTACTTTTTCAGACCCGATGACCCATTAAGAAATAAGTGTTGACAAAATTATTTGCTCGGTATATCAGTGAATCGACTTTGTTATAAAAGTCAACAATTATATGAAGATAAGGCTGAACTAAAATATCGTTTTGTAATTGCTCGTTATAGTCGTGAACCCGCTATAGCCGTGATCGTTATAACCAAATTCAACTTTAATTTGGTTATTTAAATGAAAAAATTGATATTTTAAATGAAAAATAACACACCACTTTTGTTATTGAATTAATAAAATTCATAGAATGAATGAAATTCATGGATTGAATGAAATTCATAGAATTAATAAAATTCACAGAATAAATAAAATTCCCAGAATGAATGAAATTCATAGAATTAATAAAATTCATAGAATTAATAAAATTCATAGAATTAATAAAATTCATAGAATCAATAAAATTCATAGAATTAATAAAATAAAAAGAGTTAAATTTAAAAGGGCGGTGTATTGCAAAATGTTTTTTCATTTAAAACAAACACAGTAGAACTGTGATAATTCAAAACCTGATAATTGGAAATTTTCACCAAAAAAAAATTTCATACACAATGGTTTTTTAATTTAAAATTCGTTTATTCGAAATTTATTTGTTTGTGAAATTCGAAAAAATTCGTTTTTTACGATAATAAATCAAAAAATTTCGTAAATCTGAATCTCAAAGACAACGTGGCGGTAAAACACCGAAAAATGTATTTTTTATGTTAATTTATGTAGAGAAATATTTTCATGTAGCTCATAATCTAAAGTGTGTAACATAAGATGTATGGTTTGTTCAACACACATGGAATGTTGTGATACTTACATCGCTCTCTCGTTCTTCAGCCATTCCTATGGAGCGCTTCCTCACCAGACCGTTGTTTGGTGGTGGTTCTTCTTCAACCATTCTCCATCTAAAACCACAAATCACAGATCATCACAAATTTGCAAGGAAAATTAATTACAACAATACAATTGCAAGTTTGTTTATAAGATGTAAATACAAAACACAACATAGAATAATGTTATAGTTTATAGCTTTTATATTTGGTATTTGGTATTTAGTCTCTAGCTAACTTAACCACTCGGAACATTAGAATGTCAAAAGACGTAAATATGATAATAGCGGTCAAGACATTAGTACGTCTTTTCACGTAAACGCGCGAGATTTTACAAAAATCGATTTATTTCCATCACTAGTATACGGATTGCCATGATTTAAAAAACAGAGTATCGATAATGAATAACGCTACGCGTCTGCATTCAAGAATATCTATGGAATGTAGAGGTGCATTATCTGAGTCGATTGAATCTGTCATCTTGTTCGTTCGTAATTTATTGCGTTTTTAAATAATTTATTAAAAATATTTTAGTTTGGACGGTTAATATTTTGAGGTGACTAATAGTTTTTAATTATATTTCTTCAATATATAAAGTGTTATTTCTTTATGATACTCAGAAAACAGTACATTTTTCACATCTTTGAAATAATGGTCAGCGATTTTTACATATTTTTGACGTTTTCAGAAAATGTATATTTAGAAACGCAAATATTTACGTATAACAAAACAATACGATAGTGAATTTCATAATCTTTCCAAAACATTTTTTAGAATGAGGCTACGTTTCCCAAAACGTGAGTTATGAAGCTTTTAACAAAACTCGTGAATAACACAAAAATTTTCGCGTTTTGACAGTTCGCAAAGGAACACAAAGTAAATAAAAGTCCTTTTCTGAGAGGTTAACATTGTCTTCATAATGTTTGCAAGTTGATTATCACTGTTCTCTCTCATTATCAAGTTGATCATCACTCTCTTTAGTTTTAAATACACATATTACTTTCCAATATTTTATTGTTTGGCTTGGTAGGGCATTATATAGTTTTGCTGTCCTAATGTTAATATTTCTCTGTCCAAAACGTGTTATCGAAATTAGGAATAACCGTTATATTTGGCTAATTGCCCTGGTTGTGTATTTATATTGGGCAGTTAAAAATTTTATTATAGTTTTTTTAATATTTTGTCTGTCGAAGTTCTAATCGGAACATTCTAAAATATTACTTTCTGAGCATGTTGAGACGTTCGGTGTGAGTGCTCAAGGCAGATCCCATTTCAATATTTTATACATGACATACATCTCTATAATACTAAAATAAAGTTGCTGTTTGTGCGCTTAGTTTTTCAAAACTATTAAATAAATTTTGATAGGGTTTTCATTCATCATTTATAGAATCTCTTCGTTTATAATCGAAATGTTTTTATGTATAATAAATGCATATTATATTTATAGAAAGTAGAGAAAAGTCGAGCAACATCGGGTACATATCAGTGGGGGCTCGTGACTTTTGGATGTACTAGAGTGTTAATATTACAAAAAATGGCATTGTCAAAAATTCGTTTTTTTTGTATGAAGATTTTTAGGAAATCGGTACGGCGCACAGCCAAACTGAAATTTCCTGAAAATCTTCATACAATAATTAGAATTTTCTAAAAATAATAAAAAATCGTTAATGCCATTTTTTGTAATATTAGCACTCTAGTTCACCCAAAAGTCATGAGCTGCCACAATTTATCAATTGCTCAATATTACTCAACTAACAATGCACAATTTGAAGGAGGGACTAGTTTTCAAAAATAATGCATGTCCCTTTAATGATTGTATGTAGAACTAATTAAATACTTTTTTTATTTAAACTTACTTTGGTGTTAATATTTCTTTGTACTGTAATATTTCTAATTTGGTGTTCGCAGCAATGCTGTGCGGGATCACAATATTGTCTATGTCGTATGAGCTGTTTAATCTGGTACGGTCTCTTTCCCGTATTCTGTATCTGGAAACAATAAACATCACAGTTAGTAGAATGTTCTACATATCACATACTAGGGACCATAAGTTTCTCTCTGACATTTTTGTTGAAATTTAATTTTTTTGCAACAAGTTTCTTAAAATTTATTTTTTTAAAACCCTATCTAAAATATGTTTAACTTTTATGTAAATTTGCAAATAATTATGCATCATATTCTATTTAAAAAAAACTCATTTTTTTATTTTTAGAACAAAATTTACAGGCAACTTAGTTTTTTGGAGCAACCTGGTTCCATTTGCGTTATACTTCAAGCTCATTCGCTTGGGACAACAAGGTTCCATGAGAGTTTTACAACTGAGAAAATAAATGAAAAAATACATTTATTAAAAAGTGAATATGCAGAAAATAACAATAATATTTGGATGATTTGTATAGCGCTGTTTTTGTGCAAAATCCCCACATGTTACATATGTTATTTTTATTATTTATTTATATTTTGTACAGGCAGATAATATACAGTACCATGCATACTAATGTAGAATTATCTTTAGGTTTGAGATTATATGCAAAGAACATGGCATTTAGCCAAAAAAAAACTAATTATATCATATAGAACTCCGTCGCTCCAAGTTTAGCTGATTTTCAAAGCAACAAGGTTCTATCTGTTTTTCTTTGCTTAGTTGTTTGACTAAATGCAACGCGATTTTTTTAGCCTATAATGTTTTAAACACAAAGAAAATTCAATTATAATACATTCTTCATATTCACTTTTTCATAACTTTCAAGTGTTAGTATTTTATTCAGGATTTAAACTTTGAACCTCAATATCTCAGTTTCATACAAATGGCAGATAGAACCTTATTTTTCCAAAGGAACGACATACTGTAAACATAATTTTATAATACAGAGCTTCAATAATATTTATTTAGTATGTTAAAATTTAAAAAAATAATTATGTATTTAAAAGAAATAAGAATTGTACTCTACTATTCAAGGCCAACTTCCCAACCTACCTCTTCCCCCTCCCCACTCCATTCATCCTCACAACGTTGCCATAGTCCCACTAGCTTTGAGCAGTTGGACATATCAGTTAGTGTGGCGTTAAAAAAAAATATTTATAACTAGGGCTCCTCCATAAGAAAACTGCATAAAACATTGAAGAAAATTTATTTAGTTAGACCCGGTCAGTTAGAATGACATTTTGGTTTCATTATCAACATGCCATATCAACCAAAAGGATGCTAACAATTTTCTGAAGATGATAAGATAACAATCAAACCAATCATATCCAAAATTACCTTCAGCTCCAGAGAGACAGAAACCAAAAAACAACACATGTAAATAATAAAATAATTATGGAATGTTTCAACAGCACTTGGCAGAGGGCTAAAAGCTAGCATGTTGTTCTAAGCTAGCATTAGCAATGGAATTGTTCCATTAATAAAATCTATACGTTAGAGCCTCGATAATCCGTACCCAGGCTAATCCGAACTGCCAAATGACCCCTCTTTCCTCATACCGAGGCAGCTAACACTATATTTTTCTGAAGTTACATAAGAGCTCTTACGCCGTGTCCGCGCTACTCTCATGTGTCAGGTGGTGTTTTAGGATATAAACATGGTTCCTACGCCAAAACGAGAACATAAACCATTATACATATTGCATAGCTGCACGGTAAATCGAAGGAAAGATTTTTCTTGGTCAATAAACTCTAACCCGCCAGACATAGATCAATTTATGACTAAGTAAATGTGTTTGTGATTTATAAGTTCATTAAACATAATTTTCCAAAGCAAACAGCTGTTTCATTCAATTTTTCTGTCAAACATACATACTATAATAGAAACACTTTGCGAGTCCAAACAGGTGTTGTTTTTCATTAGTTCGGATTATCAAGGCTCTGCATAAATTTAATTTCTTCTTTCTTTTCTCAAGCAAGCACAGGTTTAAGGCTTGCACATTCCCGCTGGCTGGCCACTTGTAATTACCAACCATTGTTTAGGTACTGAAACTATTAGTCGATACCTATCCAATCGGATATAATGGCATATCAACGCTCCGTTATATGCGGACATCTTGGGTGGTTACAACAGACCAGAATATGATCATCTATCAACCCCAATTTGCAAAGCTTCATCTTTCCGTGCCCATTTCTACAGTGCCTTGTATTGATCCCTGTGACGCCCTTGTCCGGGTGCATGGAGATATGAAGGTATGGAGATGGATGGCGGTCGGTACCTGTGATGGTCGGCAGAGTCGGGAACGGGACTGCTGCCCCCGCTGGGCATGTCCTCGCGGTCGGGATCCTGCATGGAGCTGCGGCGCCCCCGCGATAGTTCCAGCCCGCGCCCCCGCTTGTGTCCTATAACACATCACACACCATTACATCTAATCTCACAACAACACACACACTAACACTGGTCATTCAACTTTACAGATGCTTCTCGTATCCACTTCTGAGAGCCCATTTAAAATACTATTGGGTTTATCATGAACATTCATTCGGCGCACTCAGTCAGTCAATTTGAAATGAGAAGATTAACAACAAAAATATACTCCTAATTTTAGAGAATTATTATGTATTCAAAATCCTCTGGAAACTTTCTAGATTATCGTAAGCAATTTTGATGATTAGAAAAATAATTATAAAAATATACACCAAATCAACAAACAATACAATGAAAAGCCAACTGCAAACAATATTGTATTGAAAATTTTATTGATGTATTCCAAAACATTAGAAAATTCATCAATACTTCTGTCTATTCAACAACATTAGAGTGTGCACACAGTATAGCAGGTATTATTGAGTATGTATATGCGGGCAGTCCACACACCATATCCCACACCGACATCAATGTTGAATTGAAATTCAAGATAAAAATATATATTATACAATTGAGAATGTTGGACAAGAACAATATGTAATAATTATTCGATCATGAATTCATATACCTAGTTACTTTATAAATAATATTGTATTGGTCATTTCTTATGGCATCCTTCGTTCTTATATGTATATTTTTAACATTACCTTAAGGGTGAATTTGGTCGAATCCCCACTTAGGTCGATTTAAAATAAACATAGGACAATTATGAGTGTCTGTGCATTAAATAAACTCACTATTATATTTTCTCTTTTTATGAAGTGATATCTTGTTGGGCAAGGAGGTGTTGACTTTGATGGAAGGTGGCATCTTGGCTGACAAGCTCTTAATGGACTTAACAGAGCCCCGCGAGCTCTTCTGCTGCCAGTTGGGGTCCTTCATAAGAGCCGAATAATGGATGCTCGATGACACATCTGGAATAAACAACAGAAAGTTAATAAGAGTGGCTTCGAGTCAAAGTGTACTAATTGCCTTTGTACAAAATTCAAAACGGTAGGTTAAATTAATAATACTAAAAAGTATATAAGTTCCGTTAAATGTGTCATGTTCAATGTTTGAAGCAAACTGGAGAATGCGAGTGGTGTTTGGACTCTACACAACAAAAAATACAAAAAACTTACAACAAACAAAAAATTAACTAAAATTCTAAGGCATGTATATATATCTCCGAGGATCTTATCCAAGATTCTAACAGATTTGGAAGTGAACTAGGTGGAGCCAAAAAACTAGGTGAAGTGCAATATTTGCAATACTGGATTCTTGAAAAAATTTTCTTTTGTTTTAACTTTAAAGTCAGAAACATTACAACTTTCCAACAATAAAATTGTTTATTTGTGTAACATTTATTACACGAATAAACAATTTGTATAATGAAAGACAAGGATTCATGAAATTTATAAGACCCGCCCATCGGGGAAAGGGGAACAAAATAAGTGAACGGTGCGAGGGGGGGGCGTGAGCGTCTCCCTTTCTGTAATTTGTCAATAAATGAATCTGACAGTAAACAGGCAACTCGCATTGTAATATCACCATTTAGTCAGAGAAAATAAATTCTGCTTACTAATTACTCATCTTTTTTACAATGGCATGCAAATTGCTGACTGAGTAAAAAACTTGGCTACAAATCCCAAATCAGGTGAACAAATGTTCAGGCTCGTTCCCAAAATTGAATATTTTGTTACATTATTTATATAATTATTAAGTTCTGCAAGTATTTTTTGGTTTTTCTAATTGTACAATAACCAAAAAATACTTGCAGAACTTAATAATTATATTATTAAATTTGATTTTAATTAAATTAAAAAAAAAAATTAAATGGAGTTCTACGAATTAAACACAAAAACAATAAATACATTATTTATACTTGGGACACTTTTACTAATGTGTTATAATTTACCCATCTCATTCATTTTTAGTGTCAATATGCAACCCTATATAAAGGCAGTTCGATTTTTAACCTTCAGATCTCGTGCAGAAAATCCCACAATGGACTCTTTGGCGGTCTGCGGTATAAGTTTATTAAAAGCATTCTTGAACCTTCTTGGTGCCAAAAATATGGTCACGTGGTTTTTTTTTTTTTTTTTTTTTTATAGTGAATACCTCACAAGAGTCCCAACTGCTCCTGTCTGGAGCCAGTGAGACTATGGCATCCCCAATTGGTGGATGTTGTGAGGCTGAAGGTAAGTGGGGAAGGGAAAGAGGAAGGTGGGGAAGTACCTGGCTATTCAGATCTAGTCACTAAACACGGCTAAAGCCATTTGGAGCAACGTTTCAATTCTGAATGGTGGTCTTACACCAGGGTGATACTGGTAGTATCTTCCACTCTGCCCCCAGCTCGTCGAAATGCTACCCATATTTCATGTTAGAGCGAGTCTATCAATTGGGATGTCTATGGATTCAATCAATTGTCTTATTTCCTCATAATTGGCTATTCTAACTAATGTATAACTCAGCTCATGCGATTCCACTATAAAACCAGTCCTCATAACAAAAAAGGCAATTCTAAAAATTATACTTAGGATCCCCATCAGAACTCCTACCGACTATGTTTTTAAAACCCTGAATGTAATGACACCAAAACAATTATACGCAAAAGATATACTAATTTACGCATTCAAAAACCAGGACAACTTTACACAGACAAACTCAGACAAACTCAGACAGACTCACAAGATCCACATTACAACACATGTTACACCAACCTACAACTAAAACAACTTTTGGACAAAGAAATATGCAGTATTATTCTATAAAATTATTAAATGTCCTCCCTTTTGAAATAAAAAACATTAAAAAAATAACTGACTTCAAAAGAAACATTAAGAAATGGATTATGGATAAGGGAAGGAAAAATATAGATATAATTTTGCAACCCAACAAAGACTTAAGGTTGTATTATGTTTTATTTTTTCTGTAAATATTGTTTTTTAATTTTCTATGTAGTATTTTAACATATGTACTTATACTATTTCAAACATATAACCATGTACAATGTGACCTTAGAACGGGGTACCCCAGTAAGGACACATTATCTTATATAAAAAATTGTTAAATAAAAAAAAAATAATAAAAATAAATAAATAAAAAAATTTAAAAAAACTGTGGGGTGGTTGGTCAAGCAGTCCAAAGCAACGATTTGCTATCCAGGCCTTGCAGATTTAATCCTCTGCTAGTCTCCAGTCTCAAAACCTCCATCATTGCACAAGCAACATTTTCTGCTTACAATGATGGAAGAGGAGTTAAAAAATTGTCAGATTATTAATACCCTTTCTTTTGAAAGAAAAACTAACAATAATTTTTTGAAGACAATGCAGTGCATAGTTTCATATTAGCTAAGCCGCTGTAACCTTGGACCAGTAAATTGCAGGTCTGCATATTTATAGATTGATAAATTGTCAGTGAGGCGTGTGTGTGTGTGTGTGTGTGCGGGGCATCAATTACCTTTGACGTCAGACAAAACGACATGGAAGGCCGGGTCCACCAGGGCGATGCGCTCCTTCCTGGAGAGGGTGGATGGGGGAGGAAGAGGGTGCATGGGCATGGCCCGGCCCGTACAAACGGCACACCCTGACAGTGGCCACTGGCAAATACACCTGCAAAATAATACAAGAAATATTACTAAACTGAAACTATAAACATAATTTACTAATTCACAGATGCATTTTGGTATACACTTATATCTGTATGCGAAAGGTAATAGTCGAAAAATCTTGCTTTAAGTTGTATGCGAAGTCGCTCTCAGTTACACATCTCTACATTAAACATAGTATTTGTAAAGATCGATGCTAGAAAATATCACAAAATCTCAAAACAATACTACCAATTTTTAACCACATTCAACAGTTATAAAATAGTTTCTTGCAAACACGCAGAGGTCCTATGCAGGAAGTTGTATAAAAGCAATCTGAATAGCATGGGGTAATTCACATTAATGACTTTACCAGGAGCGCGCAACCTACAAGAGCGTAGGTACAAATGGCAAACGGTCTCCTATACGATTTGAATCGCAAAACTGGAGGCGGTAACTGCCGCGCAGAACGGAACGAATGTCGCGATCCGCCACATATGTTCCTCATAATGGGTCGTTAGCGATATCTAACATGAATTGAGAAGTGATTGGGGACTCCGGAGAGTCAACATCCGAGAGTCAACATCTGAGTTGACATAAATACTTAAATCTACATGAAATCTTATTGAAATTTTTTGAGTAACACGGCAAGGACAAAATTATGAGTTCACATATCTTGATGGAGACTTTTCTTTTTCCACACACAGATATTTATGTTTATGATGCTCCATTTGCAGATATCTCCAGACGGTGTAAAAAATACTAACATTATCTATTTCGGCACTGTAAATAAATCTATACTATTCACAGGGAGAATCATTATCTGACAAAATTAATGTTTAATAATATAATATTAATAACAACTAGCAAAATGAGAGTCTGTACAATGAATTATTGATTGATTAATTTACATCAATTAAACTTGTTATAAAGCAAAATAATAAATCAAAACTAACCAATACCTAATCACCTTTAATCACAACCAAATGAACACCTCAACCGGGTTGCTCTAGTGAGGTGTTCAAGAAACATAAAATTTTCCATTTATATCAAACCTACCTAACTCAACATTATAAAACAACATACAAAGAACCGTTTTTATACTATTATAACTACGTAAAATGATTACAGAAAAAAGCATAGAAATAAAAAAATTTATTAAAAAAAAATAAACACTTAGAAATATTAATTTCAGTACGATCCTTTGTTGCTTACAATACAAAAAATAACCACATATTTTCTTACGCAATACTAAAAACTAATTTTTACACACACAATAAATTATTAATTCCAGTGGGATGTTAGTGATCTAAAATTAATACCAACAAATCGTCAATGCACATATGGACAATGACGACTTCACGAAAATGAGCCGAATTACAGTTTTTTTCCACCTTTTAAAATATGTTCTATGTGATAATGTAAGCAGATACAAAAAAAAATTAAGTGCCACATCAATAAATTTGCATTTAAATGGGTTATGTAATCTTACAGAGCATGTATCATCTTACACCAGCTTTAATACATGGCTAGTACCGCTCACACGATCCCCATTCTGTATCTATGAGACCAGTCGAGGGATTGGCTAGCTTCAACTACTTGTTTTGTGGCTTGTTGCGCTACCTCAACATGGCATAATAACCCTAAAATAAATCATAATACTTTTGGTATAAAAATCTCAAATCATATCTGATAAATAATGATGTTTTGCAGACCCTTGTTAAACTGGCTAAATAATAGGGTGTATCGATTTTTAACTTTTTTTTTGTTTTCAAATTCCAAGTTGAAATAAAGTTGCTACTAGGTACCACAACTTACCACAATTTTTTTTGGATTTTTAAAAAAAATGTTTAGGTCTCCCGCACAAGGCCTAAAGTTTTAATTTTTTTCAAAAAATATCAATTTTTTGTTTAATTTAAAAAAATAAATTCATAACTTTTTTGTTTATTCCAAGTTAAAAAACAGTAATATTAGGGCATAAAAATAAGTACGAAACGGTTTTTTTTAATAAAATATGGTATTTTGGTCTCCCGCACAAGCCCTAAAGTTTGTTAATTTTGATGAAATTTTGTAATTTTGTGTACATATATGAACCATGTTTTTTTTAAGTTTAAGCCACCGGAATTAATTGTACTTTTCTTACAGAAGGCATAAAATGAGACAATATATATATAGTAAGCCACCTGGCGTGCGAGATGTTGCCGGGGTTTCGTTTGGCCAACTCTTCAGCAATAGAATTGTCTTCCATATTAAATTGAAATTTCATTTGGGAACTGTAATAACATTTATAAAATTTTCACTAGGCCTATGTAAAAACTATACATAATTTTGATTTAAGGTTTTGAAGCCAAGATGAAAGGACGAATACTTAAACAAGTCAGTAAATTTGCAGTAGAACAAGAAAACTGCCACTCATGTCGTATGGAAAGTAATCAGCAACATTTTGTACTTAGTTTTTATACTACATTTTATGACATGTTATAACCTTTTATACTTTTGTAAAAAACAACAGTAATAGCAAATAACATTAGTTTCTTTCAACACCTTTCTCATACAATTTACACCGTCCAACTATCTTTTTTCAGGTATAAAACATATTATATATATATATAGTATATATGTGGTATATATTTTTACTGTATGTATATAAGAATTATGTATATATATATTGTCTCATTTTATGCCTTCTGTAAGAAAAGTACAATTAATTCCGGTGGCTTAAACTTAAAAAAAACATGGTTCATATATGTACACAAAATTACAAAATTTCATCAAAATTAACAAACTTTAGGGCTTGTGCGGGAGACCAAAATACCATATTTTATTAAAAAAAAACGTTTCGTACTTATTTTTATGCCCTAATATTACTGTTTTTTAACTTGGAATAAACAAAAAAGTTATGAATTTATTTTTTTAAATTAAAAAAAAAATTGATATTTTTTGAAAAAAATTAAAACTTTAGGCCTTGTGCGGGAGAGACCTAAACATTTTTTTAAAAATCCAAAAAAAATTGTGGTAAGTTGTGGTACCTAGTAGCAACTTTATTTCAACTTGGAATTTGAAAACAAAAAAAAAGTTAAAAATCGATACACCCTAATGTGTAATCAAAAACTTTAAGAGCAAAGCAGGTTTTTCATCATTATTCGATGCTGCCTCTACCAGGATGCACATATTTCTACTTTGGGTTTTTACACATATAAATAGAATAGTGAATACATGGAAGAAACTTCTACAACATGTCATTAATTCTACTAACATAAACCAATTTAAAGCTCAATTGGATTCTTATTTGGAGAGAAGAAAAGATTACTTTAAATTAAAACCAACTCAATTACTGTTAAATTCATTGTGAAATCAGATATGAGCACATCAGCAAAATGTTGCCTGATCATTAAATAATAATATGTATAATCATTTTCACTATGTATGTGTTCTTTACTCAGAAATAAATATTTATTTGAAGATAAAAAAAAAATGATGACCACCATTGTTTAGACTGAATGTGTAAATAAAAAGTTTAGAGCCAAGCAGGTTTTTCAGCATTGTGTAACTATAGTTGAAACAAAAGTAATACTTACAATGAACTTGAGTTAACATTGAGGCAGTGAAAATGTTATCAGCAACAAAAGAATTGTTAGTAGTTACAGAATGACATATTTTCCCTCACAGATCTTTCTCCCTACAGCGTGTAATGAATGCTTGTTTATGTGAATAAGTATTTTCTCCTCTGAAAGTCAAAGGAACCAGCAACAAGTTTAGTACCTAGCCAAACAAGCGACAGAACTTTGATCCGAGAGAAGATATCACTAGGCAGCTTAAAACACGTATTGTATTCATTGTATACTTGTAATTATTTATCTTACGATTTAACTGAAAAAAAAAACACTTTTTGAAGCATCATTTGTAATATTTCTGTTTTTAATCTAAATGTAGTATATAATTCAATCGAGATCAATGAAGATATCACATTCAAATACCTTAAGCTTATCCATATCACATTGTCAGACCTGTTGTTTCTTCATAATCTGCTAAATAATAAAATAGATAGTCCCGAATTGCTATCCGTCATTGGTTTAAATGTTCCAACGAGGCGTACCAGGCACACTACACTATTTCATATTGAAGTTAACAATGCCAATGCAGCAAACAACTCAGTAATTACTCGCGCAATCACAACATACACCCATTACGAAAAATTACTTCATTTAGACATCTTTCATGATTCCTTTCTAACATACAAAACTAACTTATTAAATTTCTTAGCATGACATATTTCAAAAATATTTTCACATCATTTTTCAAAACTCCTATGTATTAACAGTCAATTACAAATCGTGAGCTTATTATAATTATTGTTTTCAATTCATTTATTATTATCTATCCACACACTTCCTTCCTTTTATAACAATCTCAGGCGAAATTACGTAATGATATTTTATGGACATACGTAATAAGTACTACAACTATGTAATAACTAAAAATATCTGACTGTATCTTATTGTACTGTGTATGTCTTAATAAATAAATAAATATCAAGTAGGGACCAGTGGATGATCAACTTCCAGGGTTTTTATGAATTATTTAATAAACATTTGACATCCGGATCCCCCATCGCTTTCTGAAAGAACTTTTCCCAACAGATGGAAATCAGCCCTGATTACCAGTCTTTAGAAATGGCACTAAAAATGATGTCTCGAACTATCAACCTATATCGAAATTACCGATTCTAAGTAAAGTATTGGAAAAACTTGTTCACGATTGATAATATCCTATTTCACCTTCACTCTTAAATAATCGACACGACTTCATGAAGAATCACTTCACAACTACAAAGCTTTATTTTTTAGTTTTTTTCAAATTTTCTTCATGGCCAAATGGATATGCGAAGCCAGTTAGATGCCATTGATACAGATTATTCCTAAGCATTTGACTATGTTAATCACTATCATGTGTCCTAATAACAAATGGTTTCGCATCTCGCTTAACGGAAATCGTCTCAGGTGTGCTCCGGGGATCACATCTCAAACCACTCTTATTTAATATTTACATAAACGTTATTATGTATGCTTTCAAAATAGTTACTATGTTTGATATGCAGATGACATTAAAAATTTTAAACTTGTAAAGTTCTTATCCGATTATACATACATTTTCCATTGATTGACACTTTTCATGATTCGTTGCTAACGCACAAAACTATTTTATTATTTTTAGCTTGGTATAATTAATTTTTATTTTTAAACTACTTACACTTATTTTTCATTAAACTTTTATTAACTGTGAATTACAATTCGTGAACAAATTTTCTGAGCTTAAATAAAATTTCTCTGTAACTTCACTCTTCCATTTTATTGTTTTTTATTATCATTACCCATATAATATTCATTAGTTAACCTGTTGAAGGCCGGAGCATAAAACAGAAAAATACTAGTGGAACCTAAAATTTTATTATTGTTAGGCATACATAATAGGTACTTTAAGTATGTAAAATTTAATGTACCATATCACTTGTACCATAATGCACTTTGTGTGTGAAAATAAACAAGTAAATAAAATTTCAGTATAAGATAAAATGTTGAAAGACTATCTGTTCCAATGTTTTTAGATTGATGGAAATCTGTATACGTTGACGTTAACATTAAAAAATCGGTAAACCTGTCAAATTCTGCTTTAACTGACATTGTATCAATCTGAAGATTATGAAGCATTGGGATTACAGGAAGAAGATGAAAATCCAAGACTAAGAACCCCCACACAAATCTATCAGCATTAACTTTTATATAAAAATTGTCCCATACATACTCTTCCTCTTAAACCGACTGTTAACACGATCCGAATCAAGAAGGACCAGAAATAAAATATCACCTGATGTCTGAGGGTTTGGCCGCCTTCCCCGCCGCAGTGTGCAGATTGTGCATTTGCAGCAACTTTCGCTTACGAAAGGTGGCCTTGACGAGAGGACGCACCCTGGCCGCCCCGGGGTCGCAGGAGCCGGGCAGGGGGTCGCTATAACCCGCAGGTGTGGTGGTGTCGGTAGGGTTGGGGGGTTGGTGGGTGGGGGGGCCGCCTCCCTTGTTGGCGCGCACCTGGCGCAGCAGCTCAGCGTGCTGGCGGATCTTGTGTTCCAGCTCCTGGACCTGCGCTTGCAGCCAACCCCAGCGGGAGGCGATCCACGCTCGCTCATGGGACCACTTCCAAAGGGCTCGCTTCCGCCTGCAAAACAAAATAATTACAGTAAGTTCAATTTTCATAATACTGAATATTTTATAACAAGAGTTTTGACTGCAGTTTGCACTGTTAGTTGGCACATGTACATGAAATTCTATTTCAGGCCTAGTGAGGCTAGCGTATGTAAGATAACAATTGCAAATTAAAAAGAAAACTATTACAATTTTTCAACCTTACATAATATATAAGAATAGATATTAATGACTGGTTAATTTATCGAGAAATAAAAAATGAACAAAATTTATGAAAAACGTGATTAAAGTATATGTACAAAACAGTACTGGAATGAAAATGGCAATTATTGCCAATGACTCATCATGTTTTTTAAGGATTGTTCAAGACGAAATGAGGGGTAAAATCAACTTTTTAAGGGCGGCTTGCACCATAAGTTAAATTTGATTTAAATATAATTTTAAACACATTATTTGATTTAAGTCGACTTGGCGTCTTGCACCACAAAATTTAAGTCGTTAAATGCGTTTAAAGAACTGTCAATGTTAAATACCCAAAAGCGGCCGTTTAACCGAGTTAAACGTGTTTAGCCCCACTCTAAGCAGTACTGTCAAAATTTTTTTAGGTTCTTCGATTTCTGATTGTGGTTAAAATCTATCTCATTTTAATTTGTATTCACAATGAACATTTGGGATTTGTATTCTCACGATGATGAAGAAATTATGGAAATTATAAATAAATTATACTTATATATATAAGTAGACCGTTTATAGTCAGAGAAGTAAACACAAGAACAAATTTATTTGAAACACTCAGTGCCAAGAAGTTTCAAAGAAGATTTCGTCTCAGTAAAGAAACGACATCATTTTAGTGCAAGAAATTGAACCTCAGTTAAAATTCAACGCCAATAAAAACATCAGCGAGGTACTCGTCACTAGAGCTAACGCTCCTTATCGAGGAGTAGGTAGTTTGCAAGGTTGTAAACTTCTAATCATACCTACAGCATTCTTATAATACTTTAAAACAATATAGTATGTAAAAGAAATAAAAAAACAAAATTACTCGGATAATTGTTTTATTTTTAATTCCAACAACATAAGCTCTTTTTGTCTTATTTCATCATTATGTCTATTTGCTTTAACTTGTTCTTCATAAAATAAATGAAAACACTATTAAACCACACACACAATCACAAAATATTTTGACACTTCAAGCAAAATGAAACATCGTAGCTGTTTTATTTACGCGTTAATGGCGGTAACCACGCGGTAACTGTTTTACCGACGCGTTAAACACGTTTAACTAAAATTGCCACCGAACTGCGTGGTGCAGGACGCAACTAAACGCATTTAAGTTAAATGTATTTAGGGTCTTAAATACGTTTAGTTAAATACAATTTAAGATAAAATTTGCGATAGTTGGTGCAAGTCGCCCTAAATGTTTTACCTGAATAAGATGTATTTATGGAGAAAAATTATTATAATTTTTCACTAGTATATTATTATAAATAATAGTAAATTATTTTACATCTATAGCAGTTTTCACAGCTACCAGTTACATATCGTGGTTATACTGGTAAAAAAACGTTAACTCTAAAATTGCTGTTTTAAGAAAACAAGCATTCGTACTATCTTCTAACTTTTACATCAATTTAATTTCAGTTTTTGTTAATATAAAAATATGATGTGTGTTCATTTTACCGGTTCTGTGCCATAAGCACGTTTACGCACTCTTCATTGCCATATACGGCAGGCCAGCCATTACAGGATTAGCGCACTTATGCGCCCTTCTTTATACCTTTGTTGCTTGGTTATATCATGCATTTAGAATAATTTAAAATGTGGAACACATAGAAACTTCTATTTGGATGACCGAGAAACACTTTAATATTAAAGTTTATTAATGTTAACAACTTCACAGTGATCTAAAAAAAAAACCATCGCATGACAGTGACTATGTGTCTATAATGCATTATTATTTTATAATGCGTCAGTTGTGTCAGTTTTCGTTTCGCCATTGAAATATTATAATTTTATTGCCGTTTATTTACTTTTCGTGATTTATAAGTTATAATTTGTGATACTTGTGCAAATAAGTAGTTATTTTTAGTTTACGGAGTGGGTGTGTTTTCTGTTTGTAGTTGTAAGATTTTTTAGAGTTTTAGTTTTACGATAATTATTCTAACATTTCTTTGACTGACAATGGAGAGTGGTAAACAAAATACATCTGGTAATAACCAACTGCAGGAAGATTTCATGGATGAAGCTGGCCATACTGTTGAATCAGATAATAGTGATATTGATATCGAAGTTGGTGATGAAGAGCAAGAACAAAAGCAAGTTCTCGCATTTTTCTATAATAAGTTAAGACAACCCTGACATTTTGTGAAAATTAGAATTGTGTTTTTCTAAGTGAATAGCGGCGTAAACGATGCACAGGTGGGTATATATTTGGAAGTGTTTATAATAACCTTTAAATATAAACAACAAAAAATACTTATTAAGGTTTTTTTTGCTAAAAAAATTCACAGCCAGCCTTGCACAGCCATACTTTCCGGCATTAAAAATGCTAATATCTTTTTCATTTGTGTCTGTTGGATTTTTAATTACGAAGTAGTATATTTCAATATGGCAGGCAGGTATGGATACCACCGCCCCAGGAACCATTTATTGGATAACCAACACCTCTGCCATAGGTCACCCCAAGTGGTTTACTACGTTTGGTGACTTAGCAGGGGTGCCCAGGTTCATCGGGCGAGGTTTGTTCAGGATGCGCCTGCCCACCAGCTGCGAGGCGTGCCAGATCAAGAGAAGCTGGCTTAGGGTGACCCTTTGTCCTCTCCAACTGGTCTCTGGAACCATCGCCTTACACCGCAGTGGGAGAGATGTATTCATATGTCCGTCCCTCCTGGACACACTGATCTCTTGATTCCTTCCCAACCCTCATACCCTTTACCTTCCCAGAACTTCCCCTCCTTTCTTTAAAAAAAAGACCCTCCACACAGCATCCCAAAAGATGACATAAGCCCTAAGGGAAATTATTTTCCTAAGAAAATATATATTGCATTTGTTTCAAATTGATTGAATAACTTAATTTTCATATATTAAATGTTATGTGACGTTTACAAAAGCGTAAAGATGCAAAATGCCTGCAGCCAAAAAAAATTAAGATAAGTTAAAATTTTCTGTCAGAAATGACAAGTCCACATTCATAGACATAATATAAGGCAAATCTATTTAACATTTTTAGCCAGTACAAAAGTATTCATTTTTTATTTATATAGAAAAATTAACTCGACTTAGTACATATATGTATTCCAGCAATTAATAGATATTATAACTTCATAATATTGCAATATTAAGTCAAAATATCAACTTTCCAACATTGTTAGCCAGTATGCCCACGATTGAATGCATCGATTCTTTTGGCTTCCCAACCTAACCAAATTGCTAGCATTACCCAGCTATCCAGTAAACCAGTCAACAAATCCCCTATAGACCACTCAATTTGGTTGATTCACCCTTTGTGTGTTAACCATTGAACACAGACGCGCGATGGTTGGTTCAATTTCGCAAGTTACTCCTCTGGGGAACAAAAAAAAGACAAACGTGGGTAAAAAAAAAATGCTTCATGGAATGAAAAAAATTCAGTCATGATGGTACTAAAAGTATTAAAAAAATAATTTTTACAGTTTCATTTGTTGCATCCTTTTCAATACATTTGAATAGCTCCAAAATGAACTTCATTCCTGGTATTTCTATCAGACCATATCTTACTTTGTATTAGTAGCCTACAAGCAAGTTAAATCCTCATGTATAATGGTTAAAAACTTTGTCAAAACTTCATGATCATTAATCATGCCTGTCATTTTATTTATTTTCATTCTTTAAATGTGTGCTCACACAACTACGCATAACGGTCCCCCTAGGCAGACTGAGTAAAGTTGGTTTAAAGACAATACAGACGATTCAACTCGGATGGGGGTTGGGTGCTCTAGCAATACAGCCATTCAACTTGTTAGCTACATGCCCCCTTATCACGTACAACTCCACGGTTTAACTTTACGTTCAACTCAACCAGATTGATACAAGCGCTAAACCAAATTTAAGTCTCCATAGACAAATGTTGTTTCTGTAAGAAAAATTATTATTTATGAGAGCTGACATATTTTTCGTTTATTATAGTTGTTAATATAAAACCACAAAAGAGTGCCAACTGCTCCCAACCGGCTGGAACCAGTAAGACTATGGCATCCCCAATTGGGGTATGTTGTGAGGCTGAAGGTGATGGGAAGGGGGAAGGTGATGGGAAGGGGGAAGGAGATGGGCAAGAGGAAGGTGGGGAAGTACCTGGTTATTCAGATCTTCTTTTTTTCTTCTTCCTAGCACTATCCCAACTCATTGCCTAGGTAGGCTGTTGGGGTCGGCTCTTCTCGTTCTCAGGTTATAGCTTCTTCGGTTCTGAGTGTCGCTTTCATCTAGGCCGTTTCTTTGTAGGATTTTGGAGCATTGGGTCATCCAGGAGTTCTTTGGTCTACCTCTGGATGACTGTCTTTGAAGCTCTATAGACATTGCCTGCTTCACAGTGTGGTCTGGTGGTCTCCGTCTTATGTGCCCATACCATCTTAACTGTCGTTCCTCTAGCTTAATGTTTATGTCAGTGACACCCAGGCTACCACGAATGCGTGAGCTTTTAATTTTATCTTTTAATGATACTCCTGCCGTCCATCTAAGCATTCGCATTTCTGCTGATTCGAGTTGCCTAGAGTAGGAGTTGTACATAGTCCAGCATTCGGAGCCATACATTATCGCGGGTCTAACAATAGTCTGGTATGTCTTTCCTTTAAGTTTTATTGGCATTTTCGTGTCGCACAAAATTCCTGTTACGGATCTAAATTTCATCCATCCCACTCCTATCCTCATCTTATTCAGATCTGGTCACCAAACACGGCCAGAGCCATTTCAAACAACGTTTCAACTCTAAATGGTGGTCTTAATGTGCCGCAAATATTAAACATTTTAAATGAGTAAATTGTACTTATATAAATTACTTGCAAGTCGAGAGCTTTACCCCTCGATCACGGAGGCCATCTAGGTAGGAGATTCGTGTCAAAGTAAACAAGAAGTTCAAGGGTTCAGAATTTTAAGTAATTGAATTTATTTCCAAAAGGTGTCAACAAAAATTTTGTATTCAACAGAATAAATAGAAAATAGTTTCATTGTTACTTTTATTTTGAAGTGAATGGAGAAGCATGTAGAAACAGTGGGATGGCATACATCACCCTGACCATATTATTACGAGGAATAATGATTGTAAGGAGATTTACATTAGCATGAGTCAAGTTGGATGTATTGTGCATTATATAACTTGACACAATGGAGATGTCTGAATGAACCAACTGCAATAATTTGAACTGTAAGACTGATATGGTCGATGTGTCTACAATAATTGTATTCAAAGTCTTGCTTGGTATTATGAAATAATTAACAGCTGAGAGATAACAGTGATAAAGATGAGCATATGTGTAAACCACTGATAATAAGTAGATGCATAATAATAAAAATAAGTACAGTAATTATCTTATATCTATTAAAAAAAAACTACGAAAATACTTTTTCAACCCAAAGTACAAAACCAGTGATGATCAAACTTTTTAGCCAGAGGGCCAATTTATTCTATCTCATCTATCCTGGTCACAGGGGGTACGGGACATACAGCTCGAAATGGTTAACTTTGCAGTCAATGTGTAGCCAACGTATTTGTATTTTTAAAAAAGGTGTTTTTTTTTTAATTTCTTAAAACGTAAAAAAGCAAAGCGCCACCATTCTTTCAATTTTGATTTGTATCATTCTTAAATATTAAGGTACATAAAACAACAACAAAAAAACAATTGGAGAAACCAATAAATTATGTTGATTTTTATCTTCGAAAAGTTACACAAAAATTTGGCAAGAAAACTTATGGTATTTTATAAAAAGGAAACCTTTAAAATGCATCAAAAATTTATTTTATTTAGCTAAGTGGGCCACATGAAAATGGCTCGCGGACCGCGGTTACTCATTACTGGTATAAACCATAGCCTCATAAAAATCTTTCAAATACTATTTTATGGTCATTGAAGATAATGGATGATTTTTATGACCGTTGCAAAGTAATTAACTGCCTATTTGTCCCACTCTGTCCTTGGTTCACAGACTCCACAGTTATTTATTTGAATGAGTGTTAGCTCTAAAAAAATATATTATTTATCTTAAGACACACCGTTTACTGAAATATTAACTGCTTCATATAAATAGATTGTATTTTTGATTGGCATTACAAAACGATCATTTAAAGAACAATATTATAATAACTCTACACATTTACACAAAATGCACTAATAATAATAATGTGATGACTTGTATAGCACCGTTTTTCTGCAAAATCACCTGTTTAAAATGTACAAGTTATTAGCTAAGTGCACAACCATTTTATTTTACAGGGCACTGCCTAGCACCTAGCGGTCAGTAGTAAAGCTAGGGCCTATTGTTAAAACAGGTGTTTTAATTACCATTGGCTTCTATGACAGTATTTGTTTGGATAATTAGATTGTCAATGTGTGTTATTTTGATTAGGTTATAAAAAGCCTCGCAGAGTGGATTTTTTCACTTCTTCTCTCCAAAAAATAGTAACAGGCAGGAATTATGGTCAACTGACCACCTGTAAAAGTGTTTTGCCCGGGTCGGGAATAAATTTAAACTCGTAACATTAAATAAAGTACAAATGCAGTTTTGTGCAACCAAAACCATGCGTCTGTTATTCTGAAGACTCCATCAAGCCCCAAACTATTCTCAACATCACCTCAAGGGCGCTGTACAAACTTATAATACATTTCTACAGTGATCTATGTTATTACTTAACTATTTATGGAGATAATACACTAATCCAAAATGTGATTACAATATAAAGATAATAAATTCTATTGAAACTACATTATCGTAATTGACCAAAATGACTCAAAATGTAATCGAAAGTTAAAGTTCACATTACCAAACTCTATATTCCAAAATATATATAATTATTGAACACGTCTTGTATAAAATAATAACTAATAGTAAAAATAGTAGATAGTAAAAAAAAATACCATTTTGCACTCTCGCCACTAACATTAAAAAATATGTATTAAATTTAAGAACTCGAAAGACCCTTCGGATTCCAAAATGATTTCTGGGATACATTTTCATAATAAAGTATAAGCGGTGGAATATTTTGACACATTTAATTTCCAAACCACTACAGTGAAGTGGTTTGACATGACCCTTTCACACCAACAAAATATTTATACATAAATTATTGCAAGTTTGAGAAATAAGTGGCTTTCAGATAAATCTAAATAAAGATTTGAGAGGAAATACCACTTAACCCTTCGAAGGCCAGACGGGTAAAATGCCAATCGTACGCCGGCTGACACTATTTTCGTAATAACTGATTTGTTTTTTTACGAAATGGTACCCCGCCACGCGTTGCTGTGGCTCAGGCCGTCTGAGCAGATGGAGAAACAATAGCGCGTCTTGTTTTTACGTCCAACAGATACAAGCATTTTTTACCTGTCACAGGTGACATCTATTGTATAATATCGGTCTTACTCGCAATAGATAATTCGGGGGGATAATCACGCGCATGCGTACTGCGTATTCCTGGCTGACAAATGTTTAAACAGCCCGAACCCAGGATTAGGGACGTATTACTATGGTATTAAGACGGAGATCGCGGACTTAGTTAACAATCTGGTTGATTTGACAAATGACCATCGGTCGCGCAATTAAAATATAAAAAAGCACTAATACCCATTTGCAGCACTATCAGAGGAATATTTTAAATCGATTTACCAAAGCAAATACGGAATGTATTATCCAATTTACCAAATTTAGAAACAATTCAAGGCATGACCGGGTGAATGACATCGCAAATGTCATCTGAAGAAACGTGAAGTTAGCAACTAAACGACAAATGCGAAAATGACCGAGATTTTAAGGATTGGAACAAAGTGGTAACGGTCTAAAAATCTATTAATTAATATTATTACTTATAAATATTTTAACACGAACAATGTACGGTCCTCTTCACCGTATAGCTATACCAGCGCTGCAGCGATGTATTAGGGAATATTTATAAGTAAGATTGTTAAGGTATATAAACTCACATGCTTATTCGAATGCAACATTGTGGCATAATATCAAAGCAATCGGTGAAAAACTTTCGAATGAAGACATAAGAAAACATTCTCGATTTTTATTATAATTTCCAGATATCATATGAGGCTTTCCTGTAAATAAATACGGTACTGTACTAATACTTACTAATACTTTTGAAAAATGGAATGATATTTGACATGGAATTTCGCGTTGCGCTTTTTTCACAGATAAAATAAAAATATTTGCAAGTATACATTAAGACTATTTCCTTGCCAAGCGAATAAAATATATTTAAGTATACTCTGAGCATTTTTTAAGGTTCAAAATACCATAAAATCGAGGCAAGCGCGGTGAGCTCCTAGTAAATCCACGGTGGTTTTTTATGTTACGTCGGGTCCCTTGCCCAGTTATAAGAATCATTAATTTGGTTTTACGCCCAGCTGGGCTTTTACATATTAAGGGCGGCTTGCACCATAAGTTAAGTTTGATTTAAATATAATTTTAAACACATTATTTGATTTAAGTCGACTTGGCGTCTTGCACCACAAAATTTAATTCGTTAAATGCGTTTAAAGAACTGTCAAAGTTAAATACCCAAAAGCGGCTGTTTAACTGAGTTAAACGTGTTTAGCCCTACTCGTAAAGCAGTACTGTCAAAAATATTTAGGTTATCTCTTCGATTTCTGATTGTGTTTAAAATCTATCTCATTTTAATTTGTATTCACAATGAACATTTGGGATTTGTATTCTGACGATCATGAAGAAATTATGTTATTGAAATTATAAATAACTTAAATAAATTATAATATAGTCAGAAAAGTAAACAAGAGAACAAATTTATTTGAAACACTCAGTACCAAGAAGTTTCAAAGAATATTTCGTCTCAGTAAAGAAATGACATCATTATTAGTGCAAGAAATTGAACCTCAGTTAAAATTCAACGCCAATAAAACATCAGCGAGGTGCTCGTCACTTGGAGCTAACACTCCTTATCGAGGAGTACTTTGCAAGGTTGTAAACTTCTAATCATACCTACAGCATTCTTATAATACTTTAAAACAATATAATATGTAAAAGAAATAAAAAAAAAACAAAATTACTCGGATAATTGTTTTATTTTTAATTCCAACAACAGAAGCTCTTTTTGTATTATTTCATCATTATGTCTATTTGCTTTAACTTTTTCTTCATAAAATAAATGAACACACTATTAAACCACACACACAATCACAAAATATTTTGACACTTCAAGTAAAATGAAACATCGTAGCTGTTTTATTTACGCGTTAATGGCGGTAAACACGCGGTAACTGTTTTACCGACGCGTTAAACGCGTTTAACTAAAATTGCCACCGAACTGCGTGGTGCAGGACGCAACTAAACGCATTTAAGTTAAATGTATTTAGGGTCTTAAATACGTTTAGTTAAATACAATTTAAGATAAAATTTGCGATAGTTGGTGCAAGTCGCCCTAAGTGACACAAATACACTTTAGGGCGACTTGCACCAACTATCGCAAATTTTATCTTAAATTGTATTTAACTAAACGTATTTAAGACCCTAAATACATTTAACTTAAATGCGTTTAGTTGCGTCTTGCACCACGCAGTTCGGTGGCAATTTTAGTTAAACGCGTTTAACGCGTCGGTAAAACAGTTACCGCGTGTTTACCGCCATTTACGCGTAAATAAAACAGCTACGATGTTTCATTTTACTTGAAGTGTCAAAATATTTTGTGATTGTGTGTGTGGTTTAATAGTGTGTTCATTTATTTTATGAAGAAAAAGTTAAAGCAAATAGACATAATGATGAAATAATACAAAAAGGATGAAATAATACAAAAAGAGCTTCTGTTGTTGGAATTAAAAATACAATTATCCGAGTAATTTTGTTTTTTTTTTTAATTTCTTTTACATATTATATTGTTTTAAAGTATTATAAGAATGCTGTAGGTATGATTAGAAGTTTACAACCTTGCAAAGTACTCCTCGATAAGGAGTGTTAGCTCTGGTTAGCTCCAAGTGACGAGCACCTCATTTTGATGTCATTTCTTTACTGAGACGAAATATTCTTTGAAACTTCTTGGCACTGAGTGTTTCAAATAAATTTGTTCTCTTGTTTACTTTTCTGACTATATTATAATTTATTTAAGTTATTTATAATTTCAATAACATAATTTCTTCATGATCGTCAGAATACATATCCCAAATGTTCATTGTGAATACAAATTAAAATGAGATAGATTTTAAACACAATCAGAAATCGAAGAGATAACCTAAATATTTTTGACAGTACTGCTTTACGAGTAGGGCTAAACACGTTTAACTCAGTTAAACAGCCGCTTTTGGGTATTTAACTTTGACAGTTCTTTAAACGCATTTAACGAATTAAATTTTGTGGTGCAAGACGCCAAGTCGACTTAAATCAAATAATGTGTTTAAAATTATATTTAAATCAAATTTAACTTATGGTGCAAGCCGCCCTTAGTCTATGATTAGATATCCTTGAAACCTAAAATACTAAAAATGTCAGAGGAAAAAAAATGGCCTGTGTCAGTGTTAAATATGATTTAAGATTTTCACGGCTAAAAGTATTTTTGTTATTTGTTTTTGGGGTGTTATGCCGTGTTGCGGTAACTCCTTCTTTAGCCTACTTTAGTCTAAAGAAGGAGTTAGCGCAACACGGCATAACACCACAAAAACAAATAACAAAAATGTGTCAGTGTTATTTAAAAAATACATAAAATTCACCGGGAAGTCATATCAAGTGCAAGCTTATAAATTTATCTAACTAAAGTAACATCATCTCTGAACTAAATAATAAAAACAATAAATTGTCATTACTGTACAGCGCGAAATCGGCATAATATCTCAGTCGGTTTTAGCTTTAGATAATGATAATACGGCGCGAGCACAAATAAGTAATAAAGCGGCCGCTACACTACTCGCTTCGACGCTTCGACGAAGTCCTCGACGAAGTTCGAAGTGCGTGCCCACACACTCGTGTACTTCGCGAGTAACTCAGTCCAACCAGTCAGTGATTGGTTTATTTATGCCGTGACGCTTCGAGTCCTTTGACTCGGGCGCATTTACCGACAACAATCGGAAGTCTTGCGAAGCGAAGCGAAGATGCCCGAAGCGAAGATGCCCGAAGCGAAGCGAAGTTCGTGCCCACACTATCGTATTCGGTCAACTTCGATCAACTTCGCGAGTAGTGTAGCTGGGCTATAAGAATGTAGATTGAATAAAACCTAAACTATTTCCTTGGGAGTTTTATCGCGTTTACATGATCGAGAAAGCAGAACATGACTCAGTGATAGTATTATTCTTATCAAATAGGCTGGCCGACCGTAAAAATCTCAGGAAATCTTATGCTATAAATGTATACATATAAACAGAACAAAATTTCCGTGAGCCGAGCTGCGAATTATGGGAAAGGAACGAAGCAACCGCAAACGGCGCGACATGCCGCTTGCGGTCGCTTTGTTCCTTTCCCATAATTCGTGGTTTGGTTCTTTTTATTGTTTTAATTTTTTTTAATGACTGTACAAATGCCAAAAAAAAAGTCTGTGAATTTTCCCCTGAAGCGGTTTCCCTTTCTTTTAATTCAAATGTTTTAATTACTGTCATTTTATACCGTATTATTTACATTTAATTTATTTTTAAATACATTTTCCATATCCATTTTTGTTGCCATCATCGCAAACCACCATAATATATTTAGTATTATTTCATTGTATCTTTCGACGATTTTTTCATAAATATATGTACATATGTGCCTCTGTATGGCTTTCTATAAACGGACTAGAGAAGAATTTGCGCACAATCCTTAATATAATATTATATACTATCCGTCAGTCCCATATATCATTATTTATTATATATTACCCCACCCCCACTTCAACACTGAATAATATATGTTCAACCATTGCTTATTAATGTTGTTTGTATATTTTGAACTGAGGAAGGAACAGTTGTTCCGAAACCGGTCGGCTTTGATATAAAAATCTAGTTTTTCAAACAAAGTAATAGCTACATTAAAAAATATTATATTATGTGTTTGCTAATTATAAATGCTAAAATAAATATCAGATTCTTCAGCTTATGTATAGACAGTTTGATAATGACAAGTTTACGTTGAACTTCGTACACTCTCGAGTTTTAAATAATAATATTAATGTGTGTATATAAATAAAAGGCAACGTTCGTATATGTGCCCTATAGACTGGGCCGATTTTCCTGACAATTTAAAAGTTTGTTCTTATTGGTGCCAGCAGTGTTTAGAGAGTGGTTTGAAAGGAAGAAGAAGTCGGGTACGCCCGAGTAAGACATGGATAATACAATAGCGAGGTATTGCCGGGTCAGTTAGATACTGAAAATTGCAATAATTTTTGCTTGTACCCTGCTTTTAGCAAAACTATAAGATTGATTGATTAATTAATTGATTTTAGTGGAATATAATTATAAAACAATCTTGTGCGCTGGTATTCGGAATAAATACTTGAAGGCAATTTTAATTTATCAAACAAATATTATTCACGGTAAAACAAAAAAATATTCAAAAACCTAACCTTACATAATAATTTAATTTCGGTGTGTTAAAAGGTCCACCTACAGTTGGGGGCGTTACCCCCATTTGGGAGTAATTATGACCAAATAAAAGTAATGACGAAATTATTTTGTTATTGTTGAGTTATGTTACTTAGAGAGTGTGAACTATTATTTTGATTGTAAACTGTCGGTCTTCCAAATAAATAAATAAAAATACAAACGGAATTAGAAAATGAAAAATTGTTCATACGATTTTTTTATCTTCGGTAGACGTACCCACATAATAAAAGTCCGTATAGTGATATGTATAATATGGCTCAGCTGAGAAATGAGCGACGATATAATATCTTGTTATCTAAGTATGCCAAAGCCGCGTGCGTAGTAACCTGAGATGTGCTTTATTTCAAATAAATCCTTTTCAAATGGAAATGCAAAATGGGTATTTTGAATTTTAAATGCTTTTCTAAAAACCATTTTGCATTTTAAATGCTTTTCCCAATGCATTTTCCATTTTAAATGCTTTTTTGCAACATTCTTCCTACTATCTCTACTCGTCTTTTTTTCATAAGCCCCAAATATCAGTCGGTCCTCAACCTCGCTATGAAGGATAATTTACATTTGTCAAGTTGCTCCCTGGTAGGAGCCCTGGCAATTGAGTGATACCATAACAAAAAATACTGATTCAAATACTGAACATGGGGCCATGACGCTGTAATATTAAATGTTAGATATCAGTTTCTATGTTTACGTTGGCAACATTAGTCCCGCGCAATTTTTTTATGGTTTCATAAATGTAGTGGTGTTTTTGGATTTACCATCATGTAATATGTTTGTTCTACATTGATGTCCATTATTAAATGACAAAATTGTTTAAAAATTCTATAATTATTTTAATTATTTGACCTGAGAAATCATTTTGCATTTACAATGCATTTTGAAAATAGGTTTATCTTTACTGAAACGAATATGACTAATGCAAACTGTATTATTATAAGACTGAGCATTAATAATAAACTACCTATACAAATAATATCAATATACAGGACACACTCTGCTGTTATATCCACTTTTATTGGAGAATTGAATAATATTATTTTAAATAATAAATGTACAAATAATTTTCTAATTGGCGATATTAATATTAACATTGCTGAAAATAATCACACTATTGAAAAGGACAATTATATTAACATGATGACCGCTTTAAATTTTAAACCCTGTATTAACAAATATACTAGAGAATTTAATAATCAAATACCATCATGTATTGATCACATATGGAGTAATTCCAACTACATTGATAATCTTCAAACAATAATATGGAGAAACAACATAACGGACCATCATACATGTATTCTTAACCTTAACATAGAAAAACAAAACATTAATAATAGTAATAAATCTAACATGCCTAAAATATCGATAAATCAACAAATACTTCATGAAAAACTGTCTCACGAAACATGGGAATCTATACTCTGCACAGAAGATGTAAATAATAGTGCTTTAAAATTTCATGACACCTTACAAAAGCATATAAAAGATTCAAGCTGTGAAATACACAAAAAAATATATAAAAAAAAAATTCAAAAAAATTAAACCATGGATTACCCATGGTCTAGTGGTTTCCATTAGAGAAAAAGAAAAATTATTTAAACTTACAAAAAAATTCCCACTAAATAATTCGATTATTTTACACTTTAAAAAATACAGAAATAAACTAACGGCACTAATTAAAATGACCAAAGAAGAATTCTACAAACAAAAGATGTTAAATTCAGGTAACAGTGGTAAAAAAATTTGGAAAACAATAAATGAAATAATTGATAAAAAAAGAAAGACAAGTGACATTTTAAAGCTGCACATCAACAATAATATGATGCAAGTTTCTGATAACCCAAAACTATGTGCGAATGCTTTCAATAATTTTTTTTCAAATGTCGGAAAAAATCTCGCAAACGAAATAACTAACAACATAGATAATACCACCACATCAGGAATTCCAGTAGCTTCATTAAATAAAACAGTAAAAACATTCGAAACGATAACCGAACAAGAAACTGTTGTTATAATACAAAACCTAAAAACTGAGTCCGCACCAGGTTTTGATGGGATAACCGTTGAAATTCTGAAAAAAATTCTTAACTTTTTGAAAAAACCTATTACACATATCATAAATAATAGTCTTAAAAAAGGAATCTTTCCATCTATTTACAAAAAAACTATTATTTCACCGATTTTTAAATCAGGTGATACTAAAGAAATTAATAACTACCGACCTATATCAGTATTATCAAATATCTCAAAAATTTTTGAAAAGGTAGCAAAAAAACAACTGCTAAAATTTATTGAAACTAATAATATATTGAGTGACCAACAATTTGGATTTCGCGAAAAAATAAGCACACAGGACGCAATCATAGATTTAACAACAAAAATACATCAAGCACTAGA
Source organism: Hesperophylax consimilis (assembly GCF_061612785.1). Lineage (NCBI taxonomy): Eukaryota > Metazoa > Arthropoda > Insecta > Trichoptera > Limnephilidae > Hesperophylax > Hesperophylax consimilis. The sequence goes on from NC_142846.1 coordinate 9,909,943, forward strand.
CAAAGGCAAAAAATCTCTTGCAATATTCATAGACCTAAAGAAAGCCTTCGACAGCATAAGTCACAAAAAATTACTCTACAAGCTTAACAAAATAGGAATTATAGATAATGCCAAAATGTGGATAGAAAGTTTCCTGAACTCTAGAAGTCAATATGTAAAAATAAATAACACTCTCAGTGAACCGAACACAAGTGACTTTGGAATACCACAAGGCACCATATTGGGCCCTCTTCTATTCATATTATATGTTAATAATATCTTTAAATTACCATTAACAGGAAAACTCATTTCATATGCAGATGATACTGCAATTATATTTCAAGCGAATTCATTGAATGAACTTGAAATAATTGCTAACAATGATATCAATACGTTAAAAGAATGGTTTGATAAAAACTTATTAACATTAAATATTGAAAAAACATATTATATAATTTTTAGTATAAACAAAATAAACCCTTTTATTACATTAAATATTAAAATACATTCAAAAAAATGCATATCAAAAAAATCTACTTGCCAAAATAATGACTGTTTATCCATAGGAAATAAAAATGAAATTAAATATTTAGGTGTAATAATAGATAGTCAACTTAAGTGGAAAACTCACATAAACAATATCATAAATAGATTAAGAAAACTCATTTACATATTTATTAGTCTAAGAAATATACTTAACTTAAAAATTCTTAAAAATATTTACTACGCTCTAGCGCATTCAATAATACAGTATGGTATCGTTGCGTGGGGGGGAGCTTACAAATCATCACTTTTACCGCTGGAAATCACTCAAAGGCTGTTAATAAAAATTTTAATAAAAAAACCATCAGACTACCCAACCTTACAACTTTTCCAAGATTTTCAAGTCCCATCACTAAAAAATACATATACGAAAAATACGCTACTTCAAATCCATAAAGATCTGTATAAGAAGTCACACCATGCCATGGTTCGTGTCGAGAGCAATAGGCAAAATACAATGGGTCGCTTATGGACTCCATTAATGCATACCAGTTTTGCACAACACTATTACACGTACACTGGAGTGGTATGGTTTAATAAATTAACGACTGAGATGAGATTAGAACCGGATTTTAATAAATTTAAAAATAAAATTAACTTCACTACAATAAATAATTTAACGAATTAGAATGACGATGATATCTCACTATATTATTTTATAAATTATTGTATAAAAAAACTAAAATCTCTTCACTTTATATGTTTTTATGATTCTTTTTTTCTTCTATTTACATATGTATGTTAAGTTTTTATTATTTTCCCTTTACACACGAGTTTTAGACTCTTGTAAAGGTAAACATGTTAATTTTTATTGAAATATGCTCTTACTATGTAAATTTAAACATTATACTGTATTTTATAAAATAAATAAAAATATTTAAAAAAAAAAGGTATTTTGCATTTGAAATGCTTTTCTAAAAACCATTTTGCATTTTCAAATGGAAAAGTTTCGACCCATTTCCATTTTGCATTTCAAATGGTTTTGGGTACCCATTTTGCACATCTCTGGTAGTAACCCGGTAGTAAGCGTTCAAAAATAAGAAGAATATGGTTTGAAAGAGGGAGATATGTAAATACAAATTTTAGAAAGAGCGCACTAATATTTAAAAAAAAAAAAACTAATAATGAAGTGAAAATATTTAATAAAAAACGACTCGTTTAGCAAAAACTTCTCGACAAATGCTTAAGTTGCAATTAAAGATATACAGTATTTTTTTCATAACTATAACATGTTAAATAACAGAACAAAATGTGTTTTTGATAATTTCGGAGCACACTTTGCAATTTTTTCTACGAAGAGAATTTCATACAATTACCGTTTCGGCTCAACAAATAGATATCTTCAAAAACAACATATATTTTTTGGAACATAAAACTTAAAGTTTTCAAGAGAAATATGTTATAAAAAGGTAGAAATTGGGGGGCTTAAAGAAACAAAATACAGTACACAATGATGTTTTATTGTAATCGAAGTGTGCTAGCTGTAGAGAAAAAAATTGCGTTCACTTAAAAATAACAACAGCAATTCATGGATTTTAAATAATACAAACATATACAATAGAAAGAAAAGTTCGGTTCGGAATCACAACATTGTAAATCAGTGTTAAATACGGAAATCGTCATTGAAAAGATAAATTTTCGTACATTTTTATAAAAGCATCAAGTAGATTTATTTGTGTGCACAATCGTCTCCGTGGGTTACCTGTGTTATTTGCATTGTTCACGTTGGAGTGTAACAAAAGTTTAGTATAATTCGGCTGAAAAGGGGATCCGCCTAGCGTCTGGCGTTACCTCATGAATGAATTGATCTGCCAGAGCGGGACAGAGCGAGGGTTCGGGCGGCGGCGCGAGGGGGACAAATAATATTTTATGCACGGATATTGCGTAGTGAACTCTAGTTACTTCACAAAGACGACGGAGAATATATAGGTCGGGGGATTCGGAATACGACAAAAAATAGTATGTTCTCGTCCGTTGTGTAACAAAGGGTTTGTGTGACAGTTCGGGTGACGTAAGATTGGATGGATGCAACGAAGCAATGCGATGTTTAAAATTATTGTCAGATTCTTATTTCAGTTTTTACAAGTATAATTTCGTAATAATGTGTATATTTTTTTTAAATTTATGATTCCGAGTATGTTACAGGTACACGTCAGACTAAATCTAAAACGTACGGCTCTTGGAATGCTATTTTCGTCATCAACAAAATAACATATTATGTTAGAGGAGAAAAAACATAAAACGCCCTGATAACTCCGCTGTAAGCGTGTCGTTCTGATAAATGGTGTTGCTAATGTAAAAGAGGGAGAGGTTAGAACGGAGCTTTATACAATTACGCAAGATCAGTATGGTCCTACCGCTGAGAGTTCCGTCACAGCCTCTCTTTCTGTTACATGCGTCATTTGTGAGAAAAGCGGAGTGGTGATTATTGAAGCTATCATCGGTATGCCTATAGCAAGGCTGCCCAACCCCAGGCCCGCGGGCCACATTGTGGCCCGTGAACGAATTATAAGTGGCCCGCGTGAACCATTTTCAAAAACCCGCCAATTTGAAAAAGTGTCGCGGGCCCGCGGTAAAACAAATAATGCAAGCTTGCGCGCGGTCACCAGTGTTGCCAACGAAGGCGATTTATCGCTATTTAGTCTACTCAGAACGAGAATCAGCGAACGAAAAAATCTAACCTCTTGAACTGCAATACGGAATAATAGAATGGGGAGGAGCGTATAAAACCAACTTAACCCCACTTGAAATAGTACATAGAAGACTCATCAAAATAATTCTAAAGAAACAATTGAAGACCCCAAGGCAAGAAGTTGTTAACTTACATTTTCGTAAAAAATTAGTTAGAATGCTCTCTAAACTAATTCGCATACGCTCTTTCCAATGAACACCATGCCAGAGCTTAAAAACGGCAAGAACATGCTTAAATCAATGTGATGAACATGTTAACTACGTGTTTCTGTGACATTAAGTTGATAAAATAAGGGCAAGAACTTGTTAACTACTAAGTTAGCAAGTTCTTGCCGTAATTCTGTAATTAACAACTTCTTCCCATCTACATTGGCTTAGATTTTTATGGTTAACATGTTATTCACTCACTTTGACGTTTACCTTGGTGGTTTTAAAAAGTTTTGCAGTGCACGTTTTTTATTTAAAAATCATCAAAAATGAGTTCCAGAGGTGAAAAAATGGTGAAGATGTGTCAAAAATTGATCAGGGAATCAGGTAAGCTGTATAAAACATTATCGTTCATCTTAATTTATCCTTAAAGTAGTTTGAAAATGGGTGGATCATTTTTGTTTTGGTGTTTTTCTATCTAAAAGTCAACAATTTTTTATTGTAATGCTTATTAATTTGTTTCAGGAAGTGTTCAAGAGTCCACTAATTTAGTACAACCTGAGAAGCATTTAGAAATACCTCAAAATAATGTAATTTTAATGGATGGTAAATGCAAAAAAAAAAGTTTTACTCTGTGACTCTGAATATTCTTTTATGTTTTCTTATGTTTTGAATTCCTTCATTAATGCTTTACAATATTTCGTTTCAGAAAGTGTTCAAGACTCTTTGACTGGTGTTGAGTTTGGGATATTATTAGGAATACCTCAACATGATGTCATGTTAATGGAAGGTAAACTTAAAAATACTTTATTGTGACACTAAATTCTTTTGAACATTGAACTAAAAATGATTATTTTATTGTACTTTGTATTTTCAGAAGATAATCAGAGGAGTCTAGAGTATATCGCTACTACCACTGGTACAGGAGATATAATTTTGGAATACGTACAACAAGATGAGATACTCAATAATTTAAATCAAACTGGTGAGGATAAGGCTTTATAACTTGAATTGAATTTTATTTTACTGATTTGCATGTAATGAAGATTAAATTATTATTTTCAGATGCAGCTCTTGCTGTGGAAAGCAGTGTAGGACAATATACTGAGGACGCTGAAAGCGAAATTGAAAACAATTTAAACGTTTCTGATATAGAAAACAGTCATTAAGAAGGTAATTTGTATTGCTGTACCTAGGTATATAATTTCAGATTAACTTAAAAAAAAATCATTTTTGACTGTTCGCTAACTGATATGAATGTGTGTATTATTTTCAGGCACTAAAAAGAGTAGGAAGAGGCCCAAGCTAGGGCGAGCAAGAGAAATAGCGCGGGACGCTAGGATGAGAGGTGATTCTTATGTTAATTATAAAAAAAGCCTTAAACCTGCTAAAACACCAAAACTGGAAGAAAATCTTTGTGTTAGCAACTGCAGATTGAAATGTAATTCAAGATTTAATGCCGAAGTTAGGCAAAAACTCTTTCTAGAGTTTTCTTCACTACATTCAGAAGCCCAATCAACTTTGTTATTGAGATCGATGAATATTAAAAATATAACCAGGATCACTTCGGCCAAACGATCCTGCAATATTACGTACTCTGTTTCAATACAAGGAATTAATGAACAAGTTTGCAAACCAGCCTTACAATCCATTTACCAAATAGGTAGAGGCAGATTAGATATTTCGAGGAGAAAAGTAGCTGCAGGAGTTTTATCACCAGCAGTAAGTTACAGAGGTCGCCACTGCACGAGGCCTAACAAAACACCAGATAACCAGCTTAAAGAAGTAAGAGAACACATCAATATGTTCCCTGCAGAAGCTTCACATTATTCCAGGAACAAAAATCCCCATAAATTGTACCTCGCATCCGATTTGTCAATCCCAAAACTGTATGAGCTCTATAATATGTTTTGTGGAGAAAAAGAGTATGCCCCTGTTTCGTTGAATCGTTACACTAGGATCTTTACAGAGGATTTCAACTTGTCGTTTGGTGTGCCTAAGACAGACACTTGTGGGACTTGCGATAGCAAAAAATCTGACCAAGTTCATGTAAATATGTATAAAGCTGCATTTGAAATGCAAAAACATGATAAGAAAAAGGCATCTGAACTTTATACACAATACAAAAAACACTATCGGAAAAAAGGTTAACTTTCAAATAGGAATTCGCTGGATAAGAGTGGAGGAATTCGGGATTTATAAATATCGAAAATCACTCTCCGAAGAAGAGCCTTGGAAAGAAGTGGATCTTAAAAAAAAAAGTTTGAAACATTATCTTCCCCGCCAATGCTGTCATCAAAAGTGAGAGATAACAAAGAAATCGATGCGGCCAAATGGAATGTTATCCAAAAATTGTAACCATACCTGGATGAGTTTTATCGTGGATTTTTTAAAAGTCTCACATGCAAAAATTTAAAAAAATTGACACATGCTCTGCTACCTTTTCTTTTCAATAATAATTATTATTTAGTTAGGTACTTTATATAAAAAAAAGTTTAATTTGTTTGATTAAATAAAACAACAAGAATTTAACATGTTCTTGCCTTTCAATTCTGTATCTTCCTCACCTATCCCTGAAGATGGCATGAACATGTTAACTACATATTTTTGTAGAAAACATGTTTATTTTAACTTTTGGACTGCAAAACTACTTAATATTACTAAATGTAATGTAAATTTGGTTTGTTTACTACACCATGAAGGATCAGCACATTGTATATGACATTCAAATAAAAAATTATAAGTCAAAACGCAAAAGTCTAAATATCTCAGAATGCCTTCAATGTAAGTTAACAACTTCTTGCCTTGGGGTCTTCAATTAGACTATTCAACCCAGAAATTATTCGATGAATTCAAAGTATTACCAATAAATAAAATTTATCAAAAAACGCATTACTACAAATCCATAAAGACAAACTAACAATAAAGTCATTTAGCACCAGACCGAAAACCTTAGGACAAATAATAATTCCTAAACTTAATACTACAACAGCCCAACATCATTACACATACTCAGCAATAAAATGCTTTAACGAACTCCCTATAGAAATACAACCCGAGAGGAATTATGAAATTTTTAAACGAAAACTCAAAAAACATTTTACTATTACATAATTTTTATGTGTTACGATGTGCCAACCTATATTTCCATTATATACAAAACAAATGCCATCTTATAATTTTCATTATGTATAAAAAAAATTTCAATATGTACAAAAAAAAAAAAAAAAAATTGCAACTTATATTTTCATTATATATAAAAAAAGTAGTCCTTCATGCATCCAAATTGTAACAACTGATAAGTATGTATAGTACTGTCAATTTGATAGTGCTCCCTCCCTAAACACGAGAATTTCTCAATTAGGGAGGTATTGTTACTACTAATATTATATATATTGGTTAATTATGTATTATATGTATATTGGTTAGTAAATAAAAAAAAACTTACTTTTTAAACAAAAATACACCGGTTTTTGATATAATATTTTTGCGTCCGAAATCTTGAAGCCACCCCCCCCCCCCCCGTGGAATTGGAAAAATTGTTGTCGGGAATCACATATGATGTTTTTGGGTGTGCGGAATTTTTCTCAGCGAAGTTCCGTAACAACCCCCCCCCCCATGGATTTCAAATATTTTGTGTGGAGCACTCATTTTGAATTTTTTGTGGGGAATTATGCTTTATAGAAATTCTCTAACAACCCCCCCCCTCCCCATGGAAATAGGAACCGTCAGTATTCAGTGGCCCGCCATTGATTTTTAAATCGTCAATTTCGCCCAACTGTTAAAAAGGTTGGGCAGCCTTGGCCTATAGCAACCAACGTGAAAGTGCTGATGAGTGATTTTCTAAACAATTAGACTGGCTCTATGATAAATATTACTTTCTGATATTGATTATTTACATTACGAGTGAGTGCTATAGGAACAGAGATAATATCATTTAAGCGTCGGACCTTTCAATATTATTTTTTCAATTCGTCGCCTTATAAAAGTCACAAGACTAATGGAAGTTGGTAATAAAATTGACCCTGGACTGGGGACCCCAGCAGCCGATAGTACCACGTACTTACAGTTGGTAACATGTTCTAAGGAAGATGAATTCCAAATATTTAACGTAATATAATCAATAAACGACTGCAAAATGTTGAGAATGGTTGGTTGGCCCATAGTTGGTAGAAACATTTATAATCGTATGTCGAGCAGTGGCGTGCAGTCAATAAAGGCTGAAAAGCTGTCCCTACCCGGAGGAAAATGAACCGGAAAAATAAATTAAAAGATAGGTATATTTATATATACAGCCGCATACTCAACTGCGAGCTGACTACCCTTTGCAGACCCTCGGCTAAATAAAATATCAACAAATTAACGGTTAAAAAAAAACAATCAACGACTTCTGTTTTGTTTTATAAAACGGTTTAACTGCAAACTTTAGTATTTTTTCAAAGTTTTGAACCAGTCGATCAAAGAAGCTTTTTTAACATATTCAAAATTCAGATATTTGTGGTTCGATCTTAATTGCAGATTTTTTTTCATCTTCTCAGAGAAGCACTTTTCGTTGAGAATGTTCTCTGGGGATTCCGTGTTTTTTTAATAATTAAGTACATAGATACAAACAAGTAAGGAACTTGAGCGCACATGTATCCAGTTGGTCATAATCAGCGGAAGATAATAATAAAATGGTTCTTTTAAAACATTCAATTCACAAATCAAACCCGAACTTGAAAACTACAAGACAGTCAGCCAGCCCTTTGGTCCTGGTCATGTTCAGGTGGTCAACGCACGCCGCTGATGTCGAGTAACTAATATAGTTAACATGTGTGGAATGTTTATTTTGATTTAAACATCACTAGCATAATATCCAAGGTTTTTTCATTACTCCAAGTCAATTCAGTCATCAGTTCACCGGATGACGAAGACTTTAGATTTGTAAAGGGGCTTAGGCCGTTAAGTAAAATCTCTTCAGAAACCTGTTTATTAAATTAACGATTCGTGAAATACTGTTGAACTGTATAGAAACATATTGAATAGATGCCCTCGTGAGTTATATTTAACGACATTTATAAATTAATTTAAAATCAAATCAAAAACTTTTTTTTAAATAATAATTTCTACCAAGTTCTACCTAATACTTAGGTCGTTTTGTTATTTTCATGAGTATTCCGGCTAAAACCACTATAAACTTATTTCATTTTGAAAATATTTTATAAGAACGGAGAAAACTAACATGTAAAAAATAAGATATTGTGAGAAGTAAATAAAACTGACCATAAACTGACGGGTTCTGCAAATTAAACAAACAAAAAAATAATAAGTTATGATATGATGTATTAAATGAATATATGCTCGCGGAATGGTTAGGAGAAATTAACATATTTAATAATTAACACTTTTGATACTTAATTACTTAAACAACCGATGTATGAAAATAAAACTTTTGAACACCTTAAGTAAACAAAGGAAAATATTAGCAGGCGTTCCTCAAGGTTCCATATTAGGCCCAATTTAATATATTATTTATGTATCTTTTATTAAGTACATTTTTAAACATGTAAAACACTTTGAATATGCGGACGATACTGCATTGGTGATTTCTCGCAGTGATTTGCAATTATGTATTGAACTATTACAAAAAGATTACATTGAACTTTTGAAATGGTCTCACGACTCTGGTTTAATTATAAATGCCAAAAAAAAAACTAAATTGATACATATTAGATCACCCAATGCTAAGGCAAATATTATTACACCTGAAATAAAGACACACTTCAAATTGCTTACATGTTGGTATTCCTGCAATATGTACATGTGAAAATATTGAACTGGTCACAGAGAATGTATATTTAGGTATTATTATTGATTGTTTTTTCAAGTGGGACTTACAAATAAATAAAGTCTGTGAACGTCTGAGATCTATTGTTAATAGATTATATCAATTAAAATTCTATGTTCCAATACGTACACTTAGAATAATTTATTTATCACTAGCTGAATCTATTATAAGGTATGGAATCACAGCTTGGGGACTTTCATGAAAAACAAATATAAACCATGTTCAATCAGTTCAAAATTCACTAGTTAAATGATTAGCTCATAAAAGTTTATACGAACAAAGGCATAATGTTCCATACCTTTATCAGAATCTTAAAATTTTCTCAGTGAGATCAATTCTGTGGAATAAAATTATATTTCAGCATATGAATAGCCCTATACAGGGTGTATCGGCACGTACCCGACAAACTTTAACCAGCTATTCCTTAGCATATTTGGAGTAAAAAATCTTATGTGCACTTTGCTGTCCGGTAACGTTTTTTTTAATAAAAAAATAATTATTCATATTTTCACCACATGTCACCACTGTTTTATCCTTTGACGGAGTTTGAAAACCCATCTGGCAAATATTTTATTCGAATTCCGTTGAATAATGCACGTGTGTACCTATATTGGCGCACGTTTTCAGTCACAACGAAATAGCACGGCACCATTCGTCTCATTTTTAACTATTATTATTTAGTGTGTGCGAAAGAGCGAAGACGCTTTTTGACATACTTGCTTATAACAGCTGTTTAACACGAAACGCAATGCCAATGACAGTGATGTAGTGTGGAAATTTTATTTTTTTTTATTTTTAATTGAAAAAAAAATGCTACCGGACAGCAAAGCGCCCATAACATTTTTTACTCCAAATGTGCTAAGGAATAGCTGGTTAAAGTTTGTCGGGTTAGTGCCGATACACCCTGTATACATAAATAGACTGGACTACACTTACAATACTCGTTTTACGTTAAATGAAGGACTAATTGTACCTAAGCATTTAAACAAATATGGACAAAGAACACTGGACTACATGATACCTAGTTGCTTAAATATGTTACCTGCTGAAATAAAAAAAATGTAAAAACAAATATTATGTTGAAAAATTGGCTCGCTGAAAGAAATAGTTTGTATTAGAGTCTAATATAAACTATAGGTAGATACTATCACTGTTGTGTATATTTTTTAATATTTTTAAAACAAATTGTTATGTTTTATTGTTATCACTGTTGTCATTAAGTAAAATGAGTTTTACCTTTTTTTAATATTTTTTTTATGTGAAAAGTTGCCATCGACAAACTACTGAAAAGTAGTTTATTTGGAACTTTTCTGTTTTTTTTTCTGTATTTTATTTTATTATTTACTGTAATACATATTTTTGTCTCGATTTCTTTAAATAAAAAAATAAATAAATAAAAATAAAGAACATTCTTGATAAATAATTTTTTTAATTATTAACTTTTTTAATTATTTTTTTTTTTAATTATTAACGTTTTTAAAAGCTAACGTTTTTAATAGCTAACATTTTTAATAATTTCATCGCCCAAAACGGAAAACAGTTGCATCATACGCTTCTTGCGTAATTGCAATTTTTGTTTTCAGACATTATTTAATGCTGCTAGTACAGTTGGGCCAGTCAGTGCATTTGGCCAATGCGGTGGCCCAACGTGCACAGAACCCATAGACATATGAATATTAGTAGACCTGCCCTAAGTGATTAAAAGCGTATTATCCCCACTCCCCATACCGGTTCCATTGGAGCCGGCTGGGCTCGCGTATGGCCTCAAGTGAAATTTGAAAACGTGACGTCATCATTCTTGTGCGAACTATGGTCGAGGCATCATCGGTTCATTTTACGAAATAACACGGCAAAATGTTGACTTGTGATATGAAAACTTGTAAAAAATAGATGTGAAAAAGAGAATAAACCCAATTGTCGTATTACATTCCATAAGTAAGCATTATTTTACTTTATTTTAAGCTTATTCACACCGTATTATATGGATCAGTTTTAGAAACATATACTATCACATCACAATGTAGCGATTCTCAAGTGTGCTCATCGTTGTTTACTGGGGTAAGTAAATTATGAAACATTTGTAAAAGTGTCTTAACTAAATACTCTGAAACTAACTACGACTCTGCAAACAGAAGAAATTTACTTTGCCGAATTTGGACTTCGCAAATTAGTTCATAACGTGGCGAGTAATTTGCGCTCCCATGTAAAAATGTCTATTCATTCAAAAGCAGATTTTACTTTTAAGAACTAAATGGTGATATTATAATGCGAGATGCCTATTTACTGTCAGATTGATTTATTGACGAATCACAGTCAGCTTAACCCCCTTCGTTCTTCAACAGTTGATTTTACCCCTCGCCATTATCTTCTCGTCTATTAATTCCTATGTCTGTGACAGAACCACTATTGGCGTATTTTTGCCGTTGGACGCGTTGACCGCCAACCCGATTATTGTCGGTTTTCGTGCACACATCAAATAATCTCGACGTTAACAGCGTTCATACGTTGGCGGGTTGGTGCCCAATGCGTTGGGCCAACATGCAATTAGGAGGAAAGGCTGCGCGGCCTTTTTTGCACAAAACTTAAACTAAGTGGATTTGCGGCAAAAATACTAGACTAAACTAAACAAGACCAAAGTAAAACCTGAAATTGTCATATTTAATCATTGAAGACAAGCTAATTCGACCCCATCCCCTTCGGTCATATTGAACTCCATCGTTTCATTTAAGTAGCACATATCCGTACTAAAAGCTTACTACACCTTTTGATAATAAAAAAAAACATTCAGTTTGGTCAAATTATTTTGGCCTCAAATCAGAATTTAAGTTTTGTATGAAAAAGCTGCCGCGCGACACTTCCTCTCAACAGCAGCCACTTGGCCAGTAACATTTTCAATGGAAAAAATGTAAACTAAAGCCATTTATAACATCATAATTCATAATATTATTATTTATATTAGTGGAGAAAGTCAAGTAAACATTGTACGCTGAAGGGCGATAACAAGAAACCAAGTATTACGTTTGAATATAAAAGCAGTAATCATCTAATTTCAGTTGTCTGTGCGTTGGTCGATTAGTCCTGCGTTAAAGTGAAATCTTAATTCAACGTCAAACCGAAAGAAAAGTGTAAAAATCAACAACTGCAATAGCAATCAATTACCAATTAGCTACGGCGTGCCTCAAGGAAGTGTTTTAGGTCCTACCCTGTTCTTAATATACATAAATGAATTATGTAATCTTCAAATAGATGCCAAAATTGTAAGTTTCGCTGATGATACGATTCTCCTCTTCAAATCAAGCAATTGGAGTGATGTATACATAAAAGCTAACAGGGGCATAACTGTGGTTAAAAGATGGTTAAACAATAATACACTTACAATGAATGTGACCAAAACTAAATACATTGAATTTAGTATTAATCCTTCCTTAAGAAACCCAGAAAATCAAATTAAAATTTGTGCTTGCAACCTGACAAATCCGATAATATGTGATTGCCCTTATTTAGAACAGGTAACTAAAATTAAATACTTAGGTATTATTTTTGATAGCAATTTAAAGTGGAAAGAACATATAACCTCTACAGCAAACAAACTTAGAAAATTCATTTATTTTTTTAGACAAACTCGCAACTTTCTCAACCTAAGCCAGCTCAAAACAATCTACTATGCACTTTGTCAATCTTTAATAGAGTATGGTATCATAGCATGGGGAGGAGCAAACGCTGCCGCCATTGATCCAATATCTAAAGCTCAGAAACTTATAATAAAGATTATCCTCAAACTACCAATCACAAGCAGTTCGGATGAAATCTTTAGGAAAATCTGTGTTATGGACATTAGGCAACTTTATGCCAAAAACATACTAACATACCTCTTCAAACACAAAACTACTTTTGACAATATCCAAACTGCTCGTGATACTAGAACAAAAGGACATAATTTCTTACAAATCCCTTTCGCTAAAACAACTTTTGGCCAGAGAAATTTTAGATATTTTGCAACAAGGCTATATAATGCTCTCCCACTAGCCATTAGACTGAACGAATTTTTTCTGAAATATAAAACAGACATCAAATCTTGGATCATCAGCCAAGACAGATCCATGATAATTTTTTTTATAAAAATCCCTACATAAGTATGTACTCCAACTAGATGCTGATTAACAAATGTATCATTTATTATTATTATTTATTATTTTCTATCTTTTTCACAATGTCATTTAATGTAGTGAAATATTTAATGTATCAAAAAATATGTAAACATTTTTAATGTATCAAATACGTCTGTCTCGACACAGGTTTATCCTAGTGAGACAGACATCGAAAAAACTGAATTTAAGAGACATTTGCAAAATTCGACTGGCAAAACTGATTGAGTGAAAAATTCAGACAAGAGATACAGTAGATAACTACCTATTTATTATATGTATAATATTTTTAATGTTTTTTTTTTTTAAATTAGAATTTCAGGAATTCCTACAATCCCGTGATTTTTCACGGGTCCTGCCGCAAGTAATTTCATTAATAAGAGTGTTTAAGATATTTCATTTATCGCTACACCTACATAAACAGACACTTTTGCATTGTCGTGAATTTTTGTTAATTTCCAAGCTTTAATAAAACAAAAGTGTATCTATCATATCATGGAAAGTCCGTGATATTAAGGCGAAGCTTAATGCCGAATCACTATGTTGATTAATCTTTATAAGGAATTTGTGTACATTATGAATACCAAAAAATATGCTTTAGATAAATTGAGGATAGGTTTTCCTATCGTTTCGCTGGAGTGGAATACAAATAAAAAAATAAATTACTCAATAAAAAATATAAATGTAAACTAATTAAAAAAAACAATTTTCAATAGAATTGTATGAACGCAAAGGAAACAACTTTTAAAAAATACAGTATTATAGCTAAGATTATCTGTGACATTTTCACTTGATTAACTTTTTTGCTTTCTTATAAAATTATTTACAAAATAAATAAAAACCATTTTTGTGCTTGAAAACGAACGTTTCCAGACTCCGTTTGTCAAGCAATTTTAATGCCTATTACCTACGATATAAGGTTTACCAAGAATATACACATTTTTGTCTTGTAGCTTCCTCTTAAGGCCGTCGTCCCAAGGGTCGGCAAAAACCGATTGCCGTAAGAATGCGGTACACCGAGAGCCACCTTTCGGTATTGGAACCAGCAACGGTTTGGAAGGGAGAAAAGCAGGAGCGATGCGACATTCTCGTATACATACAGCCCGTATCGCGTCATCGCTGATATCACATTACGAACTTATAATTATCATGTTTCTTAATTACATTTAGATTACTTCAAAGATGCTTTTAAAATATTCCTAACTGTTTTTTACATAATCGCATTAATAAAATCACAACCTCGTCCTCACTTGATGTCTGACAACCGTTTGTTATCATTTGCATATTTACTCGCCATTCGGTTGACTTCTCAGTCTTCTGTCAAATTACAATTTTTGTCAATATATTAAATTAACTGTTATAATGGTACCCTTAAAATATAGTAGTACCTGTAAGCCAATTTGACAGATTAGAAGACATTGATGAAAATCGGCTTAAATGCGGCGAGTGCTATAAAGAAATATGCAACACCGACAGTTTACTGGGCAAGAAGCTAAAAAATTATTACTTTAGATCTGTCGTGTGCAGAGACCATGCAGCAAGCATCACGCAACATTTCCCCCACCCTTACACCACTCGGTTCCTCGTCGATTCCTTACGATGGCTTATGATGTTGATTTTAAAATTTGAGGACCTTAGAAAAAATAATCTACAGCTGTAAGGTCGATTTGGCTACATTTTTTTGTACAAACAAGCATATCGTATGTATTAAAACTTATAACACTAAGCGGGGGCACCCCCCATCGATACGAATTTCAAATTAAAATGTGAGGGACTAATTCTCGGGAGAAAACTAATCCCAACAGGGGGTGTCATAGTCCCACTGGCTATGTATGACACTAAACCATGAACGTAAAGCCTTAGACACATTACGCTATATAAATTTGGGGGTGGCACGTAAGTCTTATATGTTGGGGTGACGCACTACGCTATAATCTTACTCAGGGAGATCAGATCAATTTGGGAACTGCCGCGTAATATCATTTATTTGTATGGGATCTATTAGATGACAGCCGCGTAATAACGGCGCTCCGTAAATTGTTCTGACCCCAGCCATAAGCAGAAGAGGGGGTCGCATAATTTACAAATATAGCCTAAATAACTAGGAGGTAACCACGCCCACACTTTCAACACATATTTTTAGGTGTGTACAAGTTATTACATTTGTTTCTACCGTTGCATCTGCATGTGTATGTATGTGTATGTATGTGTGTATGTGTGTATGTGTGTGTGTGTGTGTGTGAAAAAATCAAAATAAATTCACTTAAACATCATACGAACGGATACCGTGTAATCTCGAATAAACTTTATCGTACTTTATCGGATCGAAGACTCATTCTTTCCAAGAATATGGATACCGGATGAAGAATTTATTAGGTCATTATTAACGATAATTCGCTTTATCTTAATCACAGCGTAATATTTTAATTACAGATTTTTAACTGACTTTAGTAATATGAACAGTCAATGAAAATGAATTAATGTATTATTTTATAGTATGTATGTGGTAACCGGGCAATACAGGACAGTGACAATTCAAGACACTTTTGAAAAGTGATATAAGGTCATGAAAAGTAATCTTTACAGTAACTTTTTCAATTTTTTTTCGAAAAATAGACAAAAATTAAAAATACGGGGTTAAAACGACGACGAGCGGGAAGGGGTGGGAGAATATACATTTTTCTAATAATTAGAATAAAAAAACTTTGTTATTATTTTATTATAATTATGTATATCCACAAAATGTTACATGTGAAAATTTTATACATTTTTGTTACTAAAATATACTGATATTCCGGGCTATAGTTAGATAGCTAAATTAGTTTATGAGAACATTGGAAATCCCTTTACCAACATTACATATTTCATACACAACACAAACTATTCTGAAAACTACACTTCTTCATATCGCTCACAGATGGCCACCGAAAAAATGTATGATTACTCAAAATCCCCCAGATTTCTTGCCTTAAAAAAACTCCCTTTCTCCCTTTGAAATTCAAAATCCCTCAGATCTTTGGACTTCTCCCCAGACATACCTCACCAATATATCTGACTGGTGTAATGAATTTACATGAACAGACTTGAAAGAAAAAGTCGCAAACAGCTTGGAAACCGCCACATAAAATACGTTGCCTGGGAAACGCGGAACGGCGCGAAAACTTGAGCCAATGAGAGGACGGGAAGAGGGAGTGGGGGGACAACGTGGTCACTTATCAGCCGGCGGAATGATAAAGTTATCTGAAATTACGTCTTTTCGGTTTTCAGTGGGGCGGGGACTCAACTGGGGACACTGCTCACTGCGACTGCTGGCTCAGATTCAAAATCACAATGAGCGCGGCTCGGCAATACGTACCAGTGTATATTCCCACGCGATGAGATTTCTTAGCAGCGGGTAAAGCCTGTGACAGACCACGATATTCTCGTGGCTGTCACAGGCGAGCGATATGCTTAAATAGGTCAACACAATACATGATGCGTATAGCGTAATGTGTCTCCACCCTAAAATTGTAATCAAACGTACTAATTTCGGCTGGTTACTAATTGACTGTAAAACTAGTCACGTTTCATAAACATTGAATTTCCAAATTCTCAAAATTGGAACTGATTGACCAACGGATAAAGTCGTACCAAAATAATTTCATATTTTAATGATAATTCTAAATTTGAAATGCGCACTTTTTGTAATTTTTTTTGGCAGATCTTTTCTGAATCACTAAGATTTTTCAAGATTTTTTAAGGCGTTCATTCTAATGGTAACTAATATTTATTGATAGGCAAATATTTTATGAATACTTCATTCTGCTCAACAAATCGTAAAATTATAATATCCCGAGAATTTTTAAATAAAACTGATGCGAAGAAAGTGTTTTCCTGCCTACCATAGGGTGTTTTCGTACCAAGACAGTAGAAACAAGACCCATTCTTAATCTTACCAATTACGCTTACATCAGCCTTGCAATCTCTCCGGATCTCCACATTTCTCACAGTCACGATCATACAAGGTTTTACTACACATACGCCTCGGGGATCTCGTGTCTACAGAATTCAGTCTTGTTTTTATTGCATGATTAATATTATTATTGCACAAACATACAGAGTTAGGCCGATCATTATTACTTTTGATTTTGAGATTAATTGTAAATCTACTTAAATAATATGATTATGGTAACCAAAGTTCGCCGACCTGAAACGGAACATAATATAATAAATAACCAAGGCATAGTAATCTTTATTTATACATCAATAGTCTGCGTAATATGCATTCCTATTTTCATCTGTGTTTTGCCAGCTAGCCACCTCTTCAATCAATATCGCAGAAACCATGCAGGTACTGAATTATTAACGAACTTTACACTATGCGAACTTTATAAGGGAGGAGGGTGACGGGGAAATATTGTTGGAAATTTCTATTATTTTTGAGTGAAGGTATATCATAAAATCAGCGAATGGGAATGGGGTGTAACCATCGATTGACAGATACATAAAACACCTATCAAGTTATTATATCTCAATGTGCCCGTCAAGCTCACGTAGAAGATAAGAAAACCTATACAGTTGGTGATGTGATAAGAGAGAAAAGATATCGAGAAATTTCGCTTATGATCGTTGATTGTTTATTTGCAAAACATGCATTACTTACACCACATCGGAATAGGCTCAGCCTTAGTTAGGTGGGTTATACAAAAAAGGCATTTGTATGTAACTGTGTATTTTAGTTAGTAAATATATATTTTTTTGTTTTAATATAATTTCCAAAGTGCACCAATATTTTATTAACATGTTTCGAAACCGATGGTTTCGTCGTCAGGATAATTTATATAAATAAAAAAGTAAACGTTAGTTTGTTAAAAATCTTAAATCTCTGAAAGTTCTTCGCCGATTGCTTTGAAATTTTCACATAACGTTGCATTCGAATACGGTGTGTTTTTATACATATACCTATATTTTACATATGTCAAATGAGTCAGGTAAAGACATGCTTTTATATATCACCTGTGACAGGTAAAAATCGTTTTTTTTATAAAGCGCCATCTGTTAGACGTGAAAGCAACTCGCGTTATTGTTTCTCTATCTGTACAGACCGACTGAGCGACAGCAACGCGTGGCGGGGTTCAGTTTGTTGTATAATGAAAATTAATAAAAATAGACAAATAAGTACGTACAGACAAACAAATATTACAATGAACGGTGATTAATCGGTGAAACATGTCGATTATTTTGATTAAATAGTGGTGTATACAAAGTGATTTATTTTATTTAAAAGCCGAGAACAGTTTATTGCATTCTTGATGTCATAGATACAATAGCATTTCATATTTTCTCTGATTTAAAATATTATTATTATTTGGGCATGTCAACCGGATTAACGACGAAAGTAGTGCAAATAGAATATATTACGCGAATGCGAATGGTAAAAGAAGTGGTAGACGCAGAGTTGTGCCATGTCAAGAGTCCGTAGGGTAACAGAAGGATATGGTATGATATGCATGATTGTGAATGCAGCAAAGAGTGTGTTCCAAAAAAGTTGTTCGGTGGTCCATCGTATCTGAAAACCCCTACGGTGAAACGGCATGGCAATTCAGTTAGTTATAATTTATAATGTTTGCACAGTACCTACCTAGTTATTTTATTTTATTAAATTAAATACTTTCGCACTCCTGTAAAGTGTAAAGTTGTCAGTAGTGATCCACATAGTTTTTCTGTGAACAAAGAATTATGCACTAACGATGGGAGCTTGTTGCTGATTACGTAAATACTACGTACAACGTACATGCGCCGTTCAACGAACAGTCTAACAGAATATTACGTTACAAATATTTAGTAAAATGTAAAAGTAATGTAAGCTACTTTGTAATGTATATTAATTAGTACATATTAATATACGTGTTTAATTGACGGTGTTTCGTGATTTCTCAGTTCCAACATAAAACAAGGAAGGAAACAACTTAATAATTTTACCTATGTGTATTCCCATAATGGCAGTTTAAAAAATATATTATTGTCGGAGAGAATTCTGAAATTCTAATGTCATACCCGTTGCACAGCAAAGAGCGAAAAGATGCACTTTCTATTTATATAAATAGGTGTTTCTGTTTGGTATGAAGTTATGTAAAAAATACAGTAGAAAACCCCGAACAGTGTGGTGCCATCGAAAAGATTGATAAAAGTTGCTGTTTTTTTTACCGATAGTCCATACGACAGCTGTAAAGCTAGCTTTACACTCAAAAGTCAAATTTCCAACTTATGCAAGTTTTTCATAAGTTACTTACAAGTGCGTTTACATAGCGTACATCAGTCGATCCGTATCCTGGCTATGTGCGACATTCTTCGCTCAAATTTAAGCAGGTTAAATCTGCCTCTCAAGCCTTGGTGAGCCACAGAATAGTTCACTTTTTAAGTAACAAATGTCAAATATATGACGTTTGCGTACTTCCACCTCACCGAAATTTACTTGAATTGCTTAATTTTATCAGTATGGACTACCATATTCATAAAGCGAGGGGGATTTTGATGTTATTATTTGATAAATCAATTTAAAATAGACAAAATAGTCGGGTAAGATATTATAAGAGGGATTTTCAACGTCGGGGCAGGGTTTTCAGCGGTTTGTTCGTCATTAGTTCATGAATAATGCAATGACTCCATTAACATAAATACACATATTTACATAAATACGCGTTATGTTCATACTAATCGAACAAAAAATATACCAAGTTCCTGTTTCTAGATTGAAATCGAAAAACGAAACGCATAAGAAAAGAATAGCAACAACGAATATGTGTGAATGAATGAAATGGCTAAAAATACCACCATTCATAGCTAAATTGAACGGAACGCATTAGAAAGAGATAGCCATGCAAATAATATGTGTGTGGGTGAAAAACAGCTGTTTTATTATGAACTAGCTGTGTGTAGGTTCAGCCGGAATGAGTTCTTGAACGCGGTCCTTTGCGGAAAGCGGATTCCACTCCTACTCCTTTTTCAAGTCAACTACTCCCAGAGAACTCGGATCCGAATGCCTCTGGGTATGTAGCCAACGCTCGGCAGCGTGGCTCTCCGGCACCCGCGTCCCCCATCCGACTCACTTGCGCGAGTTCTCCGAGAGTGGGTAACTCACCACTCAAAGAGATTACGGTCCGGACCCGCACTGGTGCCAGCCCTGGTCCGGCAAGGAGTTCGGGCCATACAGTTCGTACCCAAGAACTCGGTACCCAGACCCACTTCTAGAACTCGAGTTCTTTTAAGACAATTGATATACCGGGCTATATTCATCCCAATTATGTTATAATAATGCTCACGTTATGCTACGTACACATGTGCGAGCCGAACTGCCGAACTGAATCTCAATTTATGGAAAAGAAACGAAGCAACCGCAAATGGCACGAAACGCCGCTTGCAGTTGATTCGTTCCTCCCCCGTAATTCATGGTATGGTTCGCGTTTCGGTTCGCAAATATATACGTACCCTGAGTTGTTCAGAAGTTTAACAGCGAATGTAAGAGCTAGCATCGACCGACAAACTTGCAGGTTTCATTTTTACGGTAAGTTCTGTCAAACAACGAGTTGCCGCTGTCACCATTTACGCATTTTTTTTAATAAAGACGAAAGGGCCTAAAGTGTTGGAATAGAAGTTGGCTTGAGGGAGAAAAAACCCTAGACGCCTTTGACCAGTAGCTGTTCTTTAACTTAATCGAATGACAGCAACCGAATTCGAATAAGTCATGTGAAACAGGGAATATTGAGGTTAAAAAGCTCATTTTCGGAAAGCTTTTTACTACCTGAAAAATAAAAAACGGTACCTCTTCGATTTTTGGAATCGAATTTTTTAAACTTTCGTTTCGTAGTGCTTATTTGGGTTATATATAGTGTTATATTTTCCGGGACGTAATTACGTACCTACTTATCCTGATCAAATTCATAATAAAAATATTACTTTTATCAGAAAGACTTAAAACCAGACTTCGACAGAAAAACAATAATGGGGACTTAACTAGCAGAGGATAGAATAGCGACACTTACACAAAGCAGGAATTTATTTAAAAAAAAAATAATAATACGTATTAATTAATTTGATACCGCCGGTAGGTAACTACGTACTTAATCTACTCGGTTAAATAATATGTGTACAAAACATAAGTCATACAAAATTTCATTTGCCTACATGATTAGAATTATGACTCATAAAAATGGAAGATCATACAACATAAATCGATAAATGTATTTGAATAATAATACAAGCCCGTATATTTAAAAAATAGATAAATAGTACAAAATAGGCATAAGTGTATCGTGTGTGTCAATATAATGTTACGTATACATCCGCGAACAGAACTGCCGAACTGAATCTAAACTTATGTTAAATAAACGAAGCAACCGCAAATGGCGCGAAACGCCGCTTGCAGTTGATTCGTTCCTTTCTCGTAATTCGTGGTACGGTTCGCAAATGTATACGTACCCTTATGTGGGTTAAACCATATTATTCGGTAGGGTGATAAACGAAGGAGACAATAATATAAGTTCAGCAAAAAATACACGGCATGGTGTGTTCCACTGTTCAGTCCATGTAGTCGTACACAAGAGCAGTGTCAATGGTAACCAACTGTGACGTTATCAGCACATGTCATATCATATACAGTCATGTATCGCCTCTAATTTCTCCAACTGGTATTGATAGAAAATAGCAATATATTATAATAACATAGCTAATGTTATTGATTACTACTAGTGATTGGCCAAACCACCAACTAATGGAACACTTCGACTCCTTCGACTACTTTGGTAGGTCAAATTTTGGTAAGCTTGGATAGCTGGACGCACATTACGAATGACCACTCAATTACTCTAAAAGACGGTAATTATACAGAAAATAGGGACACGCTTAAAACGTAAATTTTATTTTAAAAACACTTTATCTGTTAGATAATAATGAGGTGTATTTCAGTTTCCGAAAATAGAAAATAATGCATTTTATTAGCTATTTCGTTAAAAATACGGATAATTTGACGTCTTTTGTTCCTGTCCATGCGAAAAAAACAAGTTTCGCTTCTTTTGAAAATTTCGAAGATGAGTAATGCTATCGAAATATGCGGCAATCTTGTTGGTATTTATACGCAAGTACTTCACAAATAGAAATGCGGCAAGGTGGTGGGTACCTACACGATCAGCTGATATTATTATTGCTGGGGATTCGTACACGGGAAATTGGGCACCTACCCAGACAATAATAAATATTAACACTTTATCGAAGAATAAAT
Source organism: Hesperophylax consimilis (assembly GCF_061612785.1). Classification (NCBI taxonomy): domain Eukaryota; kingdom Metazoa; phylum Arthropoda; class Insecta; order Trichoptera; family Limnephilidae; genus Hesperophylax; species Hesperophylax consimilis. Next base: position 9,932,531 of record NC_142846.1, read on the forward strand.
TATTATAAATTAAAATTACATCGATAAACACTACGAAAACAACGGTGAGGTTCAAGGACTTTTGTGAAGGCAAAAACGTAGGTAGACATACCGAGAAAACTTTTTCATATTTTTCACAAGGTCGTCACGCGGCCCTGTTGTGAACAAAAATTCATTTTCCAATCATTCGAATGGGGAAACAACGACAAAAATCTATATTGAAACAAGAAATATGTACTTTAGACCAGTGGCGGCCGGTGGTCAAAATATGTGGGGGTTCACCGGATTACAACATTAAGTCATAAAATAAATTAAATAAAGGTACATACCTATTTATAAAGAAGTTCTATTCTCTGTTCATTTTGTTTAGCAAAGACCTCTATCAATGCTTAACACTGATAGTGCGTTCAGTCTGTCCTGGCTCAACGTGTTAAAAGATTGTATTCTTTTTAACGTTGAGAAACATCTTTAGCTTTCAACTGAGGTCATTCCAAAGGTCACGAATGGTGCACAAAAGTTTTAGTAATTTCACAGTCTCGGGAAAGTCTTCTAATAAACAAGTACTATAAAAAAGTTGTAAAATTGATAAAGCGCCGTTAGCTTTTGAAAAATCGTCGCGGGCGTAAATTGCACAGAGTTTACCTTTTAGGTACTGAACTTTATTTAGGAAGTCATACGTTTTAAGCGTCACATTGAAATCATGTTCTGGGAAATTTGACCTGTATCGATTTTTATTAATTAGCTCATTATGGTGTTTACCTTAGGCACGGTAGCCTGAATCCAATTGCATTCTGATGTCAACTTTTCGTAAAACCTTTGAGCTCAAAACTTTTTGTAAATGTAAATGATAAGAATTATGTTTTTTGATTTTTTCAGAAAGGTGAGTTACATCAGTAACACCGCTGATTGTCCAAACTGAATCAACATCGTAAATTAAACACGTAAAACAAAATAAACTATTCAATTGATCACATGCACAGAGCTACAAGCTTTGTTATACATTGTTTTGTTAAATGATCGAGTAAACTTCTTCGATCCAGATTTGCACTCTTATTTTACTATCAGTTCAGGTTTTAGGTGGACCGGCATTTTTTATTATCACTTTGTTTTCAAAACTCGACCTATTATTCTTAATGTATTCCACATTCAAACACATTCTTAATTTATACGTTGAACAAACACAAAAGTAATCATAAATTAGTATAACATGCAATTGATATGCCTTATTAATAATTGATATACAAGATCGATAAAACCTGCAATTAAACTTCAAAACTTTCTCAGAGTAAGAAAAGTTTTAAATTCAAGAGACAATGCCTGGCAACGGCGAGTACTGACTGAACTGATAATAAGTAATCTGACCATCACTCATCTCTTAATGACAAGTTTTATCCTGTATGCTTGTATCGAAGAAGCGTAACATTCGCTGAAAAATAGCAGATGGTAAATTGAAACAACGATATCGACAATAATATCAAACATACGCGTTTTAGTTTAACTTTCTACTGAATAAACCGTTCCTTCTGATGTGGTGGTAAAACTCCGAACGCCGTTCTTGATATGGTATTATTTGCAAAGAATAGTATGTAATGGTATGGACCCACGCTTTCGACTGTTCCACAGAATATGCGACAAAGCAGTTAAATTTTGGATCGCAATCGAAAACGAACTGCTACGAACATAGTCACAAGTCAAAGTCGGTCTGCAAGTTAAGCGCGCTTAATAAGTAGGTACCTTTTGAATGAGATATTATAACCGAACCGAGTTTCGTATTGTGATTAGCCATGTCGGAAATCTTGTTGGTTGTTCGGCGCTCGGGAGCACATATTAGCTGGCCGCCACTGCTTTAGACAAGAATACTATCATCGTGTGATTTTTTAAAGCCAAAGAATATTATATTCCGCACAATAATGATTACATGCCAACCCAAAGTTCGGAATTATTTGAGACAAACAATGTATAAATAAACATTAACACTTCCTTGACGACGACAAACTTTGTGGAAATGTCAATTTAATTAGTGCAAAGGCATTCATTCCATCAGGTAACAACTTTTTGAAAATTATACACCATTCTAGCAACTTTTAATAAGGATACATCTCGTTCTGCATCATAACAGTAGGTACATTCATACATAACCCAGTGTCCACAATACAAACTGATAAGAAAAGGTAAACAAATGCCAATAAATAATAATAATTGTACTCACAGGGGCAAGGGCTGCTGGATAGGGTTGGTGTAGGGGACGGTTTCGTCCGCACTCTCTGCTCCCGAGGAAGACAGGGTGGCGTCCGAGTCCAGTTGACCGCCCACTACCTTCAGCTGGGTGCGCAGGGCTCCTGCGGCATCTGCCAAGCCCGCGGGGGCTGTCCAAGAGAGCCCACTACCGCGGCCCGCACCCACTTCCAACCGCTGCACAAGCACTCGTGCTGCACCTCTCGTCAGAGCCGGGCCGGAGCCTCCAACTGCGTGACGGAACAGAGCGTGGGCCTCCTCGGCTGCGTGCTTGCCCATCGCTCGAGCCTGCTGCATTCGCAGTCGCCTCCGCAGAAACTGACACCGACGCTCAAGACGGGCTTGTGCATCTCTGACCAGCGCTTCTCGGGCTCCTTCGTCAGGGTCAGTCGGCATAGCGCCCACGTCACTTAAAAAGTCGGCCATCGGGTCAGCATCCATGACGAGACCGCTGCCCGCACCTTCCATGGTCTCGATGACCCGGAGGATGTCCGCGCCCTCCAGTTCACCCAGGATGTGCTCCATTTCCTGCGCGTCCTTGAGGAAGTGCTCCGCACTGGGAGGCTCCATGAGCAGCTTGCCGTTGACCCGGCCGGGCGCTCCGCCCTCGCCACCGCCCCTCTGGCTGTGGTAAGTGTCTCGGCCGGCCTCTGACAGGGCCGGGGCCATGTCTCGCGCGGGCGGCTCCCTTATCTCGCCGCCGCCAGCCCCGATAACGCGCGACGCATCCTCCTCCGGCCCGGATTGCGCCACGGAAAACAGTGCCGACAACGACCTGTATTACGTCACGACACACTTAAAACACCGAATGACACCACAAACGAATCGGATGCGTCCAAAACACAAATCCCGGTGTCACGGCACTTCGGATAAGCTGCCGGTTCCTTGGCGTTCGCGCTTCACTCCATTGTTCTGAAACTGTAAACCTAACATTAATTGAGGAATTATTTAGAATACTTTTTGTGTCAACATGTATACGAGTGAGAAACAACATCTAGAAAAACTGGGGAACACATATTTGCACTTTCGTACATATTATAACCGACCGGCATAAATAACGTAACGTTAAAATATAACCCACGTGATAATCCGGTAGAACTACACCCGTCGGAAGCTGCGATTATTCCGATGATATATTACCGATACACGCTATTTGTAAGGTTCATTTGGATTGTTACGGCGGTTTCAACAAAAACCTATTTAAAGAAACGTAATAAAGTCAACATAAATGCGTCATACACGTATAATATGACGAAATTTGTACGAGCAATGGCGGAATAGATGCCAGTAAAACACACTTGCACACAAATAATGAATATTCCGAAACGACGGACGCTAAAACCTTCCGCGGTGGCTCTCGGAAAACGACTGAGACAGAAATATATTGCTACACGTATCATTGTTAGATCAAAGCGAACACTCGCAATTTTAACATACAGATTATGATACCCGTAACAGATAAATCCTATTCATTAATTTTAACTATTAAATAAAATCAGTCTTCATAAAACTCTTAAACGATTCTTTACATGTTAGCAAATTACATACAATGAAGAGAGTATATTTTGAATGATTTCCTGAACGTTTAATAATTTTATATATTAAACAAAAGGAAAACACTAAAATTCGTCATCAAATGTTTGATTTTGCTTGGTAATTCTTTCCTGATTTTCAATAATAATTTCATTCATAAAACATCAAACTTATGCATTTTGGCGCTAATGCATTTCAAAATAGTACCTCCTTTGATACGAAGTTAGCGCCGAAAGCGTAGGTACGCGAGATGCCCCGACAACAAACATTGACGTCAACCACGCCCAAGTAAAGACTTTACTTTTCATTATCCACAATGCTAAATAATTACAAATAGGTTTAGAAATAAAGTAGTTTTTATAAACATATAATTATTAAAACATTGTCACTATTCACTGAGGGTCATAATTAAGATTTACAGGCAAAAACATGGAGAAAAATATTGCACTATCGGGGCGTGTAACCAGTAAAACGACCAGAAAATTCAATAACAGACTGTCATAATACGCATGCGCACAAACAGCGGCGGCAGTTTTAAAACACAACTTTATTGTAAAATCCAGGGGGTTAAATTTGCATTATACCTACATAATATTAATTTAGAATAAGAAGTTAAATATTTTAGAAACATACATGAAAATACATTATAATAAAATTGATTATGTTCTTTTAGAATATTGGTAAATATAAATAATCAATGTTGTTGAGTTTTAATTTAGAATATCTACATGCATGAATAAATATATTATTTTCAGTGACATTATGATATATTTACATTATAACAACAATAATAATATTTGCTATAAGCGGTGACAACCAATGATGGTAGAGCAATAAATAGAGCAAACAAATTTAAAAATTTAACCATTTCCAAAGCAACATGTTAGAGCTAGCAATATTTTTTTTGATTCCATAATTTTCTTCGCTTAAAATAATGAATTATTCTAACCTACATAATATTATTTGTTTATGGGCTGCATTAGATAACCCAAAACCACCTCTGGTGGTTAAAGAAAATAATAAATTGAGTAACTACAGTTAAATAATTTATTACTAGTAGTCAAACAGGTATGTTTCTAATTTTCTCTTATTTAATAAATCAAAACGAAAATTTCCTCTTAAATTATAAGATTATATGAGATTGAAAATAAAGAATTATATATCCAAAGAAATGGCACCGTCTCAATGACAATAAAATTCTTTTTTCATACCTTCTTCAGGCAGATAGGTACCATAATATTGATTATTCTGATTTGACTTTGATTTTTTTTTAATGTGAATTTCGCACAAAAATTCTAACTGCTCTAGAGCCAGTGAGACTATGGCATCCCCAATTAGGGGTATATTGTGAGGCTGAAGGTAGTGGGAAGGGGATGGAGATAGGAAGAGGAAGGTGGGGAAGTACCTGGCTATTCAGATGGTGATCAAACACGGCTAAAGTCATTTCAAGCAACGTTTCAATTCTAAATGGTGGTCTTACACCAGGGTGATGCTGAGAGTATCTTCCACTCTGGAACGTGCCGCAAATATACTATAATATATTAAATATTTTAAGTGAATAAATTGTGAAATAACATAAATTAATCAATTAAAATTTAATTGCTCGCGCTGGGTTATGAACCTGCTAACTCCAGTTTGCTAGTTGAGAGCATTACCCCTCGAGCGCGGAGGCTGTCAAAATACCTATAAATAGGTAGTATCCAACAAGGCTATCTTTTTCAACCGCAATCGCATTTAAAAAAATTATTACAGACAGATGAAATGCTAAATGATTGAGTTAAAACAGGACCTTAATATGCTCAGTCAATTACTGTCATGACAGAGACTGTCATGTTGAATCGAAGTCACAATAACGCTGTAATAATCAATAACGCGGTAACAATCAATAACGCAGTAACAAATTTAACAGTATATAATTTCAATAACTTCTTTTATATTTTTTTTTCTGTAAATTCTTTACTTTTTACTATGTCTTATATTCTATACTTTTTTTATTCTTTTTAAATTCTATTATATTTCAATCTTTTGATACATTCTTTCAAATTATTTTAAAGTATTTCACATTAACACTAACTTTTTCTTATTAGTGCATTGATTTCGTAAATTGAATTTATATATATATTATTTTTTTTAATTGTATACTACATATATTCACTTAAACTATAAACTCCTTATTTTCTTTTAAATTATATACTTTTATACTTATTTTACCTTCTTCTATATTTCATACTTGATTTATTATTTTAATGTACTGTATATATAATCAACCACCACAATATGGGCATGTGCCCAGCTTGGTGGTCTTAACATACCTAATAATTGTAATAACCATATCACTGAATAAAGAATAATTTAAAAAAAAAAACATTCAGCTTCGGGAAAATTATGGAGTAATCTGGGAAATATCATAACATAACATGGAGAAAACTTCAAATAGATTTATTAAGGTACTAGCTGTGCCTCAGTCTGTCAGTACAGATAGAGAAACAACAGCGTGTGTTGCTTTTAAGTCCAACAGATGGCGCTGTTTTTCATAAAAAGCCTGTTTTTACCTGTCACAGATGAAATCTTTATAATAAAGTATATAAAAACAAATGCGTAATTCAAATCAATCGGTGAAGATTTTGAACAAACAAACATTTACATGTATGATTTGAGATTTTCAGGGGCAAAAGTATTATAGTGATTTGTTTTTGGGGTATTATGCCGTGTTGCGCTACCTCCTTCTTTAACGAACGTTTCGGACAACATTACAGCAGTGTTCATCATCAACACGTCTGCCCTGATGATGGACACTGCAATGCTGTCCGAAACGTTGGCTAAAGAAGGAGTTAGCGCAACACTGCATAATACCCCAAAAACAAATCACTATAAAACATTTACATTTTTATTTATATATAAGATCCGCAGTACCAGTGTACAATTGGACACGCTCTTTGCTGGCTGCAAAACAAGGAACTTAAGATTGAACTATTTTTTTTAACTTCTCAAACGCCTAAAGTACCAATTGGATAAGAAAAATTTGAATGCCGGCATATCCACACGGTAATCTGACATTAATGCATTCTGTCTGTGGGATTTTTACCCTCGGCACACTGCAATAGGTGGAGGGAGCTCGGCGTTCCAAAGGTTATTTTCATGGTTTTTTTTTTTTAGCACTCTGTACACCCAAAAGTCACGAGATGCCACTGCTCATGACTATGGTCATTATTGAGTTCAAATAAAAGCATATTTTTGCAATCCTCTCAAAGAGTTGAATTGTTGCTTGAATAGCTTTAACTGTGTTTGGTAACAACATTTGAATAATGACTAAGTATAATAATAATCAATAAGTAAAAAATGTAAATAACTATTAATAACTAGTGAACCGTGCAATTCTTTGCTATCGCTAATATCTTTGACGAGCAACTCTGACTTATTCCACCATTCACTACTGTAAACCACAATTAGAGAGGACCTATAGGAAAAACTCTTCTGTAACTACAAGAGACGAGTGGATCCCTGCTCAAAAACAGTATACGAGTAAATAAATTCCAAAAGAACAGAATATTGGAAAGAAAAGATTAACTCTGAGCGAATCAACCTGCGACGTCTCTGGAACTCAATAAAAACTGTAATTTCTGAAGTCACTGTTCCAACGAAAATAGATATTACCCCGTAAGCCTTCTCAATTTTTTTTCGGGAAAAAATTGAATCCATTCTTGCTTCCGCATCTCACGCCCCTCCACCAATATTCACTTTAAATTCTAAAGGAATTTTGTCTTCCTTCAAACCCACAACGCTGGAAGAAGTAATAAAAATTATTTCAAGCTCACCTAATAAACAGTGCAGTCTTGATCCTATACCGACATGGTTATTAAAACAATGCTCTACTGTTTTAGCTCCATTCCTAGTTCACGTTTTTAATAAATCACTGAGCACGGGTGACTTTCCTGAACCACTCAAGTCAGCTGCAGTTACAACAATACTGAAAAATTCATAACTAGACGTCGATAACTTAGGTAATTATCGACCCGTTTCAAACTTACCATTTATTTCAAAAATCCTGGAGAAAATTGCTGCCGCACAAATAACCAGTCACTTGAATTCAAATAAATTATTCGCAAAACGTCAATCTGCGTACAGAAAGTTCCACTCAACTGAAACCGGACTACTTCGTATGCTATCAGACATAACTCTTGCCGTAGAGTCAGGTAAGTTATCACTTATCTCACTCCTATACATGAGTGCAGCATTTGACACGATTGATCATGAATTCCTCATTAGGAGATTAGAGGAAACATTTGGTTTGAATTCCGACATAAAAAATTGGCTGGTATCCTATTTATCCAATCGCTTATAAGCCGTAAGGGTTGGAAATAAATTGTCCAACTTCGCAACACTTTCTTCAGGGGTACCCCAGGGATCCGTTTTGGGTCCACTTCTCTTCATCCTTTTTACAAATGATGTCGCCAAAATAATCGAGTCATTTGATCTTTTGTCTCACTGCTACGCTGACGATCAGCAAGTTTATTTTTACTGCGCCCCAAATGAAATCAATAGTCTCAAGATCCGTATAACTGAATGTCTAGAAGCAATAACTCGTTGGATGTCTTCAAACAAGCTGAAGCTCAATCCATCTAAGACTGAGTTTCTCTGGGCAGCCACAAACAAACGTCAACATTTCATAGACGATTCACCTATTACTATTTCTGGCAGCGATATCATCCCAAAAACAACAGTCAAACTTCTCGGTGTCAATTTAGATTCAGACTTTTCGTTTAAAAGACAATTAAATAGGACTGTAAGCACCGGTTTTTTTCACCTAAGACAACTCAAGTCTGTCCAAAGAAACCTTCCTACAGAAGCAACAAAACTACTTATCAACTCTTACGTAGTCTCACGTCTCGATTACTGCAACGGCATTTATACTAGCCTTCCAAAATATCAAATTGACAAACTTCAATCAGTGTTTAATGCAGCAGCGCGGCTCATAACCGGGGTTTCAAAATATTCACACATTTCAGAACACCTTCGTAACCTTCACTGGCTCAAGTGCCCTGAAAGAATCCAGTACAAACTATGCTGGATGGTGTTTAAATCCATCAATGAAATGGCCCCACCCTACATCTCTGAACTATGCGTCCCGGAAAACACTGGTCTGAGGTAGTCAACTCTTAGATCAGCAACATCATCAGCTGTGGGCAGACTGATAGAACCTATGCGCAAGCCAAATACTAAGTTTGGTGATCGCGCTTTCGGAGTATCTGGGCCGAAGGCTTGGAATAAACTCCCTCCGGAACTAAGATCCATAACAAGTCCAACAGAATTCAGGTCTAAACTAAAAACTTACCTTTTTAAGCTGTCGTACCCTTAAATTAAATATACCATTCCTAAGAGAAAGTCCAGTTATATTCAATTTTCCAATTATGTCCTAAATCCTGTATCTAAATTTCGCTAATAAACAATTAGATAATGTTAATTAAGTGTTAATCTCAAGTGACCTACCAGGTAAGTATTGTACTGTATATTATCTCCATAAATAGTTAAGTAATAACATAGATCACTGTAGAAATGTATTATAAGTTTGTACAGCGCCCTTGAAGTGATTTTGCAGAAAAATGGCGGTATACAAGTCATCCAATTATTATTATTATTATTATTACTGTTAAAAAACCTACATTACATGGACTTTAATTCAAGTCCGTATCTCATACCGGTGCAGAGATATTACGTTAAGTATTGCTCGGGCATCCCCGCATCTTCTACCATTCAAACCTCTCTCTAAACACTCCTGGCACTAATAAGAACAAACTTTGAAATTCTCAGCCATATTGGTCGACTACTTTTCGAGTTTTGCAAGCACAAACATAAGCAGGCTTAATTTTAATATATTAAGACTTTAACCTAAGTAGAATTTCTAAGTTTGGTCATTTAATAAAAATTCTCCAGTTCTTGAACAGTAAAAATATTAATATTAATTTGGCATTCTCAGACTATAAAAATATTATCATTCGTTATTTCGGCTACTGGCATTATACCTAGCTCTCTCATTCAAAATTTAGGCGTATTAGATCTATCAAAAAATTTATATACAGGGTGTATCGGCACTAACCCGACAAACTTTAACCAGCTATTCCTTAGCACATTTGGAGTAAAAAATGTTATGGGCACTTTGCTGTCCGGTAGCATTTTTTTTTCAATTAAAAACAAAAAAAATTAAAATTTCCACACTACATCACTGTCATTGGCATTGCGTTTCGTGTTCAACAGCTGTTATAAGCAAGTATGTCAAAAAGCATCTTCGCTCTTTCGCACACACTAAATAATAATAGTTAAAAATGAGACGAATGGTGCCGTGCTTTTTTTTTTTTTTATAGTGAATACCTCACAAGAGTCCCAACTGCTCCCGTCTGGAGCCAGTGAGACTATGGCATCCCCAATTGGAGGATGTTGTGAGGCTGAAGGTAAGTGGGGAAGGGAAAGAGGAAGGTGGGGAAGTACCTGGCTATTCAGATCTAGTCACTAAACACGGCTAAAGCCATTTGGAGCAACGTTTCAATTCTGAATGGTGGTCTTACACCAGGGCGATACTGGTAGTATCTTCCACTCTGGAACGTGCCGCAAATATACTATATATTATTTTAATTAATTAATTGCGAAATAACACAAATCAATCAAATAAAATTTATTTGCGCACGCCGGGTTTGAACCCGCGACCTTCGGAATAGCAGTCCAATGCGTTACCACTGGACTATGCCGGCCGTCAAAAAGTGCTATTTCGCTGTGACTGTAAACGTGCGCCAATATAGGTACACACGTGCATTATTCAACGGAATTCGAATAAAATATTTGCCAGATGGGTTTTCAAACTTTGTCAAAGGATAAAACAGTGGTGACATGTGGTGAAAATATGAATAATAAATTTTTTATTAAAAAAAAACGTTACCGGACAGCAAAGTGCACATAAGATTTTTTACTCCAAATATGCTAAGGAATAGCTGGTTAAAGTTTGTCGGGTACGTGCCGATACACCCTGTATAAAGATGCAAAAATCATTCATTTTAAATACATGTAGGATAGCGAAAGATTTTTTTAAATATTTATGTTGAGGGATCAGTAGGATTTATAGGTCCAGTTAGAAGTTCCACCGAGCCAAACCCTCTGATTTGAAAATATCTGGAGTAGGTGAATTATTTTCCCATTTGATCTCTTGTGAGTTGCCGTGTTGTTCTTGTATTGTTTTGTATTTATTTTGCTTATATAATGCACTTGCATAATGTTGATTGACTAGATGATCATTTGTGGAAAAGTGTGTGGAAGGGTTTAGTTTTTCCTATGGGGAAGATTTAACCCAGACGATACATGCACTGTTTTAAATATAGTGTCCTCTGCCGCAAAGTCGCATCTTCAACAAGCTTAAACTTTTTAATAAAAGTGTTTTTATTTGAAGTGACCTGTCAGGTAAGTATGTTTTCTGTATTTATTTTGTAAATAAAAAAAATTAGATAGACCTCAGGAAGCCATAATTGTAAAATGCCCCCGAAGTGGTTTTTCACAAAAAAGGCGCTATACAAATTATCCAATGATTATTATCAATTCTTAGTGATGAAAACAGCATACCTTAATTGCACTTATTTTATTTTTTAGACCAGAATGGTTTCAACAAATTATGGTTATCTTTAGACTGACCGGTCATAAGACAACCGTAAACAGTTGAAATCGGTCTGGTATAAAAAAATTAAAAGGTGGAATAAAGTTTCAAGACTTTAGGTGCGGTATACCTATATATCTGCATGACTCTTTATGCCTCTTGAATGCGGTACGTCGATATACAAGTTGTCGGGAAACTCCTGGTACAAATGGGAAACTGTACAATCTACATCACATTTGATCGCTAGGGGGTATCAGCTGTTTAATGTCTTTTAAATACGTAGAAGCGTAAACCTGGCTTCAAAATTTTTTTAACTGCTTGGTTGCAGAAAAAAATTGAAGAGTTAAAACAAAAAAAATACAAAATGATCCAAAAGTGTTTTTTAGGGTTGTCTATGTGAAGTAGATTCACCAGTTTCCTACTTGGACTACGGCAGAAAATGATTACGAATCGAATGGAATTAAAATATCACTTGTCATCAAAAATTATCACACTTGAGATAATCTATGCTATATATTTGGATCACGGAGAAACAATCAATTTAAATACCTGATTTAAAGTGGTGGATGAGACGAGACACTTTAATATGCCGTAACAAATACTTTCAAAGTTCGTATAATTTTCAAATATAGCCCGGCTAGCAGATCACGGCGCATATCGTCGCCACGCCCACACTCATAACACATCATCTTTTTAGATGTAACAGGTCTGTATGGGATTGTATGGCGAGCAATATGGGAGTTATATAAAACCCTTTGAACTTATAAGATAATCTGTCACCCCCTTTATACAAAATTGTTAAACATCGTTTTCGGCCAAAACCATATGTAAATAATTTACTAAAAAATCTAACAAAATGCATAGACATTGAAAGACTTGCCCTAACATAAAATCTGGTTATCATTTGGACATGACCATATTTTCGCGCACCAGGAGGGTTCGAGAACCCTTTGAATAAACTATAACATCAGTCATACGTTGACCGCCGAAGGGCGCACGTTGAAATAACCAGACCCTGTGCAGAAAGGTAAAGTTCGCTAAAGGAAGGCAAAGGATTGCTGCGCAATCCATTGTGGGACTTTTCTGCGCAAGGTCTGAATGTTTTAACCGAACTGTGTAAAAATCGGGTTGCATAGCAACGCACAAACGAGTGAATGAGTAAACAAAAACAAATTTGAAGTATCTAAATAGTCTAACAAAATATAAAATGATAGAAATAAGTCCATTTGGTATTGCGGTTAAGTGTTTTAAGCAGCCAACAGTATGGGTGCCATTGTAAAAATGTAGTAAGATTCCCTGATGGGCCAATCTATCAATTTGGATGTCTATGGCCGAAACATTTATTTGTGTTGAAAACTAGAACAAAGCTGAAGAAAAAAAAAGGTAATTCAATTGAATAATGCGGTTAGCCCCGAGTGGCTTACCCCACTCGGGGCTATGCCATGTTCTCTCTGGCTCTGATTAGCACACATGTACATTTTTGTGTTAAATGAAGACAACATCTGAATATGACCTGTGTGTCATTCTACATTCTTCGTTCCTGCCTTTGATACCTTATAGTAGTGCAGTCGGTGTGAGCGGCGCTAGGATTCTTAGTTAATTTTTATTATAGGAGACGGTTGACTAAAGGTTCCCGTGAGTACTAGGCCCATTGTGCTATCTCCCATTTTACCTCATTCCTTTAACAGTAATCCGGTCCCTATTATAAAGTTTACCGGGGTTGTCATTGGATATGTGGCTATGTCTTCTGGTTCTACAATGTGTCTTCCAAGGTATCTGAGCCTTGTTCCCAACAGGGCGGGACATTGGCACCAAAGGTGAATTGGAGTCTCTTCATCCTCTTCACATTTCCTGTTGGTGTTTTCCACTCCCAACAACTGCACGTGTCTCCTGAGATGGCAGTTTCCCGTTAGTAGTCCTACCAGTTCCCACAGTGAGTGTCTGTCCATATTGAGTAGTTGTCTGCTTCGCCTTGGGTCTGGAGTTATTTATTAAGTACTTTCGATTGCCTCATTGCCTCGGGTGCCCTTTCCCATTCCTCCCAGTGGCGGGATTTGGCCCACCTTCCAATATGTAGTTTGGTGTGGCAAGCTGCTACTCCTACGGCCGGCTTGCATCCCACAAGTGGTGCTTTCGCCCCTTTCCTTGCTAGTTCATCAGCCCGCTCATTGCCCTCAATTCCATTATGTCCTGGTACCCAGATCAGAGTTATTTTATTGATGGTAGCAAATTCTTCAAAAATGGTCCTGCATTCCATCACCAGTCTGGAGTCGCATCGTGCCATTAGGGCTGCCGGCTATCAGAGCATGTGCCTATGTTCTTATTCCTGTACCCGATTCGTATGTTCTCCTGTGCACAAGTTAAGATGGCATCCATCTCAGCTTGAAATACAGTGATATTATATTGATTATGTTGATTATTATATTGATATGATATTATTTCATCTTTAATCAGAAACATATTTTTAAGGTTTATGAACCGACACTAGAGGTCATTATTAAATAATGACGATGACTTCGGTTACTGCAGTCAACGCCTACTTACCGCTGATCTAGGGGTCAAATTCTAGCCTATAATTATAATAATTTAGTTAATACTTTACGCATATTTTTGAAAGTGTAGATCAGGGGTTCGCAACTTTTTTGGGGTCGCAACCCCATTTTACAAAAGCCATATTCACATAAAGGACATTCAGTGGCAATACATTCTTCATATTCACTTTCCGGTAAATGTAAATTTGTATTATTTTATTGTAACTTTGAATCTCAACATCTCAGTTTCCTGGCAAATGGAACTTCATTGTTTTAAGGGCACGACTTCTGGAGAATTCCACTCCACGCCTAGCGGCAGCACTTACTGTGGCTTGCACTCCCACCCACACATGTACGTAAATTAAAGAAAAATATTAAAATTATTCCTAAAAATGTATATAAATGGACTGTTTTACTTGTCTAAAGAGATATTTTGAGAACCGATAATAATAAATTATTTATTCCTGAATGCGGGGAGGTTAATTTAATCCCACACATTTCTTATTTTATATCTGTACCTACGTGTATAGATACACACAAACAAGTAAATAAGTTAGTGTGAAAAATGTACAAAAATAATAATGGTATTCAATGAAATGATTACACATTGATAACCTCCCAATTATTTTAAGAAAGTTATAAAAGTTTTACAATAAGAAGGTATTTTCCTAGCTGACCACCTAATTGTAATTAAATTTCACTCTTATAATATATCATACATGCTTCCACTATTGGAATAGAAATTATACCTATTAACTGTCATAAAAAAACTGTAAATCGAATAATTATTATAAAACCTGACAAGGAACCCTCAAGAATATTTTTTATTACCTATAATATGGCAAATGATAAAACAACTCGCAATGACAACTGTTTTGTATGAAATTTTTAATATTAGTCTTGCCATTTTTCATCAACTAATTTCGTTTTTAGATTGAGCATGTTGCACATAAGTACAATAATTAGATTCACATGGGTTTAGGATTCCCAATTTTTTTCTAATAAAGTAAATTTTAATTATTACAAGGTAGACAAGAATCAATGTATAAATAATTATATGACAATGATATCATTAAGGCTATTGTGGAATCATTATAAAAGGAAAATCTATAAATATACATTAGGAGCATGTATCTTTCTCTCTTGAAATAAAATAAATTGATATGTCAACCTAAATTTAAATAATATAACAAAACTATTATAACACATCATTGTGGCAGAACAGATCTTCGTGAAATATTCATAGATAATCATGTAACCTATTAGTAATTTATAAATAAAGTTTAAACAGTGTTGAACAAACCAACAACAACTCAAGTCAATCCATAAAAATATTTTTAGTCAAGAGTGGAAATATAAGTAGAAAATAATTCAAAAATAACTATTTGTTTTGGAAGACTTTATCAAAATTAATGATTGTATCTCGTTGATCGAAGGTTAATTTAAATTATTTACCTGGATAAGTCCATTGCCAGTCCATCTTCAGTTGTGGAAACATCATTTGAGTAGCAGCACAGCGTTTCCAGCGTTGACGTTTGTTGATGTTCATCTTGAGACGTGAGATTAGTCACGAATCGTTGGAAATTTTGATTTCACTATTCAAATAAATAATTAAAAAATAACATCAGAAAATATAATATGATTACTTTATATTTACTGAGCATATTCAATAAGATCTTATCACTTTAAAAAAAATAAAACGCACAAATAATATTTTATATTATTATCATTGACAGCAAGCAGTTTCGCTGAACTAAATATGATATGTATTAGCACTCGAGATCTACTTTTTACCAACTTTTGAAATAAATAGTCGCCAAAATATATAGGTTTCGATGTATAGGTATACGTATAAAACCTACACTATTCAATATAAATATTATTTTTTTCATGGACGAAATTTAAAAACTTAAATCTTAATTGTAAATTAATTACAATGTCAGATGAAATTGCGTAATATTATATTTTGAACACTTGCGTTGCCCGCGTTGCAAAAAGAGATGGAAGGATCCCTATTTTAAAATCATTTATAAATAAAGCGTACATAGTTCAGTAAAAATAATATAATATAACATGTTAGCGTCTGTTTCTCCATGTTCACGAATTTCACACGATGATAATAATGACAATACAGGGGCGACTGATAATACAAAAAAAAATTCTGACAAGGTACCTTTCTGTGCTAAGCCAACCCCGCCGACAATTCGGGTACTTCCTGTAAAAAACTTATTTTTATTTATAAAACCCGCTAATCTTTCTGCCAATAAATAGGTTTTTTAAAATTTTAGTTTCAGTTAAAAGAAATATACACATTTCACTTTCTTGACTTAAAAGTATACATTAGAAATAAAAATCTAAATATTATTGTTTACTACCAACTTACATAAGTACATTTTAATTTAGCTCGCTGATCTAAAGAGTAAACAGTTTTTTCTTAAATATATTCATTCTATTTACTGATTTCAGGCTATTGGGAAGGAGATTGTATATATGTAGGTACACCATCGTGGCCTATGTTTCTTTTACCACTTTCAGTTTTTGCTGAATGTGTGTATAGTTTATTATGTTGTCTTGTGTAATGTTCTTGGACTTGTGATGTTTTTTTATAAATGTTGTGTTAATGTGTACAAATCCGTTTTGGATTATGTAGATTAATAACATATGGTATTTTCATACAGTTTTCTGATTTTCAGTATTAATATTTATTAACTTGCTTACTATGTATTTATATTATTAATGTGACAATTAATAGTATTCAGGTAGGTACCTAACTTTGTCTGTATTGATAATTTTAACTTAATATTTGGATTATAGAGTGGAAGATACTATCAATATCGCCCTGGTGCAAGACCACCATTCAGGATTCAAACGTTGCATGGAGCCAGGTACTTTCCCAACTTCATCTTCCCCATCTCCTTCCCCTCCCCACTACCTTCAGCCACACAACATACCTCAATTGGGAATGCCATTGTCTCACTGGTTCCAGATAGTTGGGAGCAGTCCGGAATCTTGTGTGGTATTCACATTATTTTTTTTTTTAATATACATAAATATATTTTTCTGTCTTTTCCTTTTCGTTCCAGCAAGTAATAAAACTTATCACAAATGAACTCTTGCGAGATGTTCTCTCCTGTGACTACAGCAGAAGAATGAGAACATTGCAATCATAATATAAATTATAATTATATTGTATATATCATAATATAAATCACAATATAAATTATAATTATAATGAAAAAATAAGAAAATACACAATTTGGCATTCTCAGACTATAAAAATATGTATTACCATTCGTTATTTCGGCTACTGGCATTATACCTAGCTCTCTCATTAAAAATTTAGGCGTATTAGATCTATCGAAAAATGTATATATAAAAAGATGCAAAAGTTGGTCATTTTGAATACATGTAGGATAACGAAAGATTTTTTTAAATATTTATGTTGAGGGATCAGTAGGATTTATAGGCCCTGTTAGAAGTTCTACCGAACCGAACCCTTTGATATGAAAATATCTGGAGTCGGTGAATTATTTTCCCATTTGATCTCTGGTGAGTTGACTTGTTGTTCTTGTATTGTTTTGTATTTATTTTGCTTATATAATGCACTTGCATAACGTTGATTGACTAGATGATCATTTGTGGAAAAGTGTGTGGAAGGGTTTAGTTTTTCCTATGGGGAAGATTTAACCCGGACATAAAATCGGAAGTTTATAATTAAATTCAGCCTGGGTATGTTCATGTTTTGCAAAACTCAACCGATATGGCTGAAAATGTCAAAGTTAACTCTTATTAGTTCCAGGAGTGTTTAAAGAGTTGTTTTGAATGGTGAAGAAGCCGGGGACGCCCGAAGAATACTTAACGCAATATCTCTGCACCGGAATGAGAATAGCGAAGCATTGCGAGGTTCACTAGTTTTGTAATAATTATCTACTTCACTTCAGTATAATGTAGTATAAATTGAAATCAATTGAGTGCATTAATTATTAACAAGAAATAATCCAAAATACAATCTTTCGGGACATTCTCTGCTGTGATTACAGCAGAAGTTTGAGATCATATTATGCCTTTCTTAGAAGTCAACTTGAGTACAATTCTCCTGTCACACCCACATTACAAAATTCAGGGAACAAGCTATTGAAAGAATACAAAATAAATTCTTAGACTCCATTGATTTATTATACTAGATTAGCCCTGTCTAGTTAAATTAATTTTAAAAATAACGCCACGTAGCGTACGTCACAAATATGGAGATGAACTTAACAACCCAGCTCTGTTTAAACTCCTTGTACAAGCGTTCAAACTCGTAAGCGAAGCCACGGAGAATTTGTTGTCAGAGGTGTTGTAATATGGACATAATTCAAATTTAAATATTTGGAACTGGGTTATTTATGATTGAAAAAATGAACTTGCCCAGCATAGCTGAGAAGCAAAATAGTTTACTCTAGACCAACAACAGGTAAAACGCAATGCACAGTGCCCATTTCGCATTGCGACACAATGCGTGGTCCTTTTCATAAATGTGCACGTGAACCAAACCAAAATTGTGTTGGGGTTATTTTTAAATGATTATGCCGTGTCTAGTCTAATTTAGTCTATGTTAGACTCCCAAGTTTTAAAATCAGTATTCCAGTAATTTTTTTGAACTACAACACTCTTAAATAATCTGAATATGCTTAAATTATCAGACATAAGGATTTTCACTAACTTGGTATTTCTATATAAAATTCTAAATACTTAATGCATTCGATAGTCCAGAATTGCTTGCATTGATAAGCTATGATTCCACTATGTAATACTAGAAGTCGGGATTTACTTCAGTGCAGAAATTCTGGGACTAACTACCGTTATTACTCCTCATTACCCAGAATACTAACGGAGGGAAATAATTATGCCAAGTCAGTGGACATCTTCAATTATCACTAAATAAATACAAAATATTGTAGCTGGAGCATTTCAGCTATGTATTATCTATAAAAAAAGGAAAAAAAACTGTACAATTTTACTATTCCTCTGTAAAAGCCCCTAAAAAGGGGTGTTATTAGTTAAATAAATACATCATTGTAACTTTATAATCTCCTTGAATTCAATATTATATAATCTGAAATCTAAAATGCTTTATTTATTCACAAAAAATAATCAAAAATGAAAAAGTATGGTTCGAAATAAAAAATTAATATTTGATTTTACTTTTTTAATTGTTATTTCCATGCTCATTATATTTAGTTTGTGAACTTCATCATCAGAAAAATAACATATGCAGAAGCGCTATCGGAAGATTACGGATGACGGAAGAATTCTGAGTAACTAAATTAACTATCATGCTGTTGAAGCAGGGGTAGGCAGAGAAGACGGACCGCCAAACAGTTCACTCTTGGCACACGCTTCTTGCCTCATTCACACATTTGCATCATATATTGTACTTACTTTGTTTATTCGCTCTACATGCCCAAAGCATCTAAGCTCCCTTTTTTAATCTTACTCATTACGCTCACATCAGCCTTGCATTCTTTGCGATTTCTCGCACAATAATACAAGGTTTTACCACATATACGCCTCATGGATCTCATTCCAACAGCATTCAGTCTACTTCCATAGTTCCTCTACCAGTTCCATGCCTCACTGCCATACATCAGGGTAGGTACCAACACTTCATTGTGGACTGCTAGCTTCGCTTCTATGGACCTTTGGATTGTTAGCGCCATCCGCGTTCAGTGCTCTATTAATGGAGTTTCCTGCATTTACCCTTCTTTTAATAATCTCTAACAGCCTTTCCATCTGTAACGGCTTCTTTTTAGAGTTGCCTGGAATATAATCACCTTCACAGGTATCATATTATTATTTGAAGTTGAGACGGTTGTTGTAGGTTCCTGTAAGCACTTAGGCCATAGGCCCATTGTGGTATCTCCCATTTTGCCTCATTCCTTTAACAGTAATCCGGTCCCTTTTATAAAGTTCACCAGGGTTGTCATTGGATATGTGGCTGTGTCGTCTGGTTCTACAATGTGTCTTCCAAGGTATCTGAGCTTTGTTCCCAACAGGGCGGGACATTGGCACCAAAGGTGAATTGGAGTCTCTTCATCCTCTTCACATTTCCTGCATCTGTTGGTGTTTTCCACACCCAACAACTGCATTTGTCTCCTGAGATGGCAGTGTCCCGTTAGTAGTCCTACCAGTTCCCTCAGTGAGTTTCTGTCCATATTGAGTAGTTGTCTGGTTCGCCTTGGGTCTGAGTTATTTATTGAGTACTTTTGATTGCCTCATTGCCTCGGGTGCCCTTTCCCGTTCCTCCCAGTGGCGGGATTTGGCCCATTTTCCAATATGTACTTTGGTGTGGCAAGCTGCTATTCCTACGGCTGGCTTGGATCCCGCAAGTGGTGCTTTCTTCCCTTTCCTTGCTAATACATCAGCCCGCTCATTGCCCTCAATACCTTTATGTCCTGGTACCGAGATCAGGGTTATTTTATTGATGGTAGCAAGTTCTTCAAGAATGGTCCTGCATTCCATCACCAGTCTGGAGTCGCATCGGTTACTCTCGCCATTAGGGCTGCCGGCTATCAGAGCATGTGCCTACGTTATTATTCCTGTACCCAATTCGTATGTTCTCCTGTGCACAAGCTAAGATGGCATCCATTTCAGCTTGAAATACAGTGCAATGTATTGCTAGACGTATACTAAGTTCCCTATTGGAACCCTGTAAATAGACCCCGGCCCCTGTTCCCTCCTCCATCTTGGACCCATCTGTGAACCAGATTAGTTCCTCTTAGGAGATTGGGCCTGGAACCGTGCCCGATTCCTACCTTATAGGGTATGTCTCTCTAAACTGCTTTCTGAACAAGTATTGGGCTTGTTTGCCGTCCCGCCGCATTCCAGCTGCTGGACTAATTGCCCTCAGACTTAGTCTTAGACCCTCATGATTAATACCTAGGAATATAAATATTCCTAGGTATTAATCATGATATTATTTAATCTTTAATCACAAATATATGTTTTTAGATTTATGACCTGACACTAGAGGTCATTATCAAATACTTGACTTCGGTTACTGCGGTCAACTCCTACTTACCGCTGATCTAGGGGTTAAATTCTAGCCTTTAGTATTATTTAGTAGTACTAAATATTCTTCATAATAAAAATATACTCAGGAATCCTGCAATAAATATAAATGAATAATTGGAATGAAACCAATGTTGTATAATGGAACCATAATTGTATGTTTAACCTGATGAAGAAACCATTGGTTTTGAAACATGTCGATTATTTTGATTAAAATAATAAATTATGTATAATTTTGGTGTGCACAAAGTGATGCATTTTCATTGAATTAAAATGACGCCACAAAGTGAATTTGCAATTATTGAAGAAGTGCATAGTTAGAAGCTCACACTAATGTTTTTACTTTGACAATGGTTGAATGTTACAGGGATTGAACCTGTGAGCTTCAGAAATCTTGAAAGCTCTTATCCTATGAACCAAAAGTTGGGGTGGTTTATGAAATAGAAAACAATTTAATTAAAAAATTAACACATTGTTTTATTTAATCAAAAAATACTTTTTAACTTGTAAGTAGTCAAACATGACCTCTTGTTGAACCATAAAAATATATAAACCGTCTGTTATTATTGTTTATGAACATAACAAATTTACAACATTTATTCATTCATCTCAAATGCCCAAGGGTCCCTGTTACTCTCCAGCATAGATAAAGATGAATCACTTATTTTATGTAACACTTCACGGAGCTTGTGTTTAGAGAAAAGTTTGTAGAGTTGATAAACTTCAGATGCAATTATTTCCGAGAGTCTCACGGCTTCTATGTGTCCATCAACATTTCCGCCCTGCAAAATCTTTAAAAGAAGTAATACTATTTCGGGAATACATAATTTTCTTAAGGCTAAGAGTTCTTTCTCCCTTTCGGCACTTTCGTCTTTGTTATAATCAGCCAGTTTTTCATCGGAAGTGATGTCATCAGCCAGCCAGCCCCTTGGGAATAGTAAAACATTGTACAGTAGTTGTTTAGTGTGTCGAGCTTGGTGCAATCCTGCTGCGGTCCACCGTTCTTGTTGCGTAGCAGCTTGGGCCTTGATCTGTTCATAGTGAACTTTATCTGTGAAGGAGCAATCGTTTGGGAGAGGCTCGGGACTTCTCGGTCTTCCCCCCACATGCTGTCTGTACCAGGCAGCGTAACCGTTTATCGCTTCCAAATATGCCTTCAAGCACATGTGCTCTCTGAGGTCATTAGAAGTAGAAGTTAAGTTTTTGGATATGGCATTGGGCGGAGAGAAGTGTAACAGGCGACTGAGCACTCCAGTGGCCGAATCTGCATCTCCCTTGAAGATGAGTGTTCTGATTATGGCGTTGCTCATTTGCACGGCTACAGCAATCTGTGACGGGTAAAAAGATAACCATTCCAGACACCCTGCAACACGCTGCATGAGTTGCTGACCATTTTCTTCTGTCCCACCCATCATTGTGGAGTCGTTATCAGGGTCGTTTGGACTACGTTCTTTTAAAACTTTAACAGCATATTTGACAGTCTCTCTAGCTGCAGCCTCCACATCAAGACCAGCTTGTTTTCCTGACTCCATTACTCGGGCCCGATCATCCTTGGCTTCCACAAGCCACATGAGCTCCGAATACTTCTCCACTTGATATTTGACCGGAAGAGTGGAAGTATAATATGCTATAAGCTCCGGCGATATGGTTGCGCTATCTACCTGTTCAATAAGCTTTTCAACATAAGCCTTTAGAATATTGTCACTCACATCTTCAACAGGATCTTTTCCTACCCGACGAAGGACAATAATGATATGGGCCAAAAATCTGACAAAATTGAAGTCAGCTGTCCCGATCCACTCTGTAGCTTTGCGCAACATGGAGTTAACTTGCTCAAGCATTAAGTGGCGTTGCATTTCTTGGTAGTAAGTTTCGAACTTCGATTTATGTAAGGCATTAACGCATCCAAAGATACGGTGGAGCGATAGCTCTGTTGGCTGCTCAAACTGTTGAAGGAGATTCTGATCAGAGTCGGAGATAAGAGCAGTGCTATGGTGTTCTTTGAGAAACTGATCCACTCGAAGCTCAATCTGAACTCGTAAGTGCGCCCACAGCAGGTCTTCCCGAGAGGCGGAGCACACTGTCAGCAGGGACGGAAGGTGGCCACACAGGACTCCAAGGGTGGCGCGAAAGTAATTGTTCTCTTCTGTCTCTGTCAGCAGCCCGAGGCAGCTCCACTTCCATAGATCCCGGGAGGGGTTCCCTACCATGGGGAAAGTGGCATCTAATTTGGGAGGCTCCGGATAATCCAGTAAAACATGGCCCCGCAGAATGATAGCCCGCCACATCTGTCCTGCAGATATACATAAAGAAATTGCCTCCTCAAATCTGCCGCATCGCAGTTCTTTAAAGATACCCTGACACAAATTTTTTTCATCCTCCTGATCCAATGGATGGAGAGTTTTCTTTTGCCTTCGCGGCGCATCCGGATCTAACTCAGTAACAAATGTTGCCGCACTTTCAGCATCGAACAAGCTCATTCCATTTTCCAGGTGATGGAGAGTATTCTCCCAGTGAACTGTTCCACCAGTTCGGCTAGCAGATGGGATAGCAGAATCATGATATGCCGCGCAATTTTCTAACCAATCTACTATCAGTTGCATGAGGCGGAGTTCATCATCAGATTTAAATAAATCACTTATTAATTTTCTCGGGGACAACTTCTCATACTCTTTCAGAGATGCGGGTGTTTCTTTACCATGCATGGTGTCCAAGTATAAGCAATATAACAAACGCCAGGTATCGGCTTCTTCACTCAGCCAAGAATTTTTCGGCGAGAATCGTTCCCAAGGGTTAATTTTCTCCAAAGAATCACAACAAGATTGCGCAAACCTCCCGATCATCTCTAAAACATTGCCAGAATTCGACGATTGAAGAACTTCGTAAAATTCTTCACTCAAGTCGTCTACTTCTTTTGAAGCCTTTAATTCAAGTCCAGCTATTGAAGTAGCATTCAATGTATGACGCAAAGTTGTATCATTGAAAGCTCTTGATTTTGTAATCGCAGATATATCATTCGGGGACATTGTAACCGACAAATCAAAATCACGAGCAGTCATCTTTGGATAGACGCTACTCGGAGAATTTGGAGCACCATCGAAGTGCATGCGTCGCATGGAATTATTAAAAGCCATGTTAAACTGCACTGCTAGCCCACTTTTTATCTGTATTTTTATTTTACTTCAGAAAAGTTCAACACGCACCACTGCCAGACAACCGGCTCAAAAAATTATTTTTCTATGGATTATACCATAAACAAACCACTATCGATTATACCATAAATAAACCACTCATGATTATACCATAGACGACCATAGATATACCACTTCCTAGATAGCGATTTTAGTTGAACGACAAAAATTGATCAAGATATCGTTCAGACGTTTCAATTTAACTCGAACTGATTTTGCTAATCAAGATAGCGTCAAATGAAGTTATTGCTGCGTGCGTTCCTATGATTTCGGACCTTTTACGGAACGAACTTTAGAATATGAAAAAGTGCAAAAAACGTTGTATGTGGGCCAGATAATGGACTATAAGGAGAAAAGAAGAAACGAATTGGGTGCTTCTAACACTATATTGAGAGATGGCGTTAGAAGATACCGAAGGCCACCGCAATCATTTTCGAATTTCAGAAGAACAATTTGATGTACCTACTGTTGTCTAAGATTCAATAAAAAATACAAAAACAAGACACAGTTATGCAAGTGGCTGTCCCGGCATAAACTAAGTTACAAATTTATTTATACTGGGTTTTTACATACGATTATAAAAACTCAGTTAATATACAAATAGGTACAACAATTATTGGCTAATTAAGTATTGGCTAAATTGGCTTCCCATAGTGAGAAACCGTTGTATTGGGGAGTTCGCAATGTAACTGCGCTTATGTGTGTTTCAGTGGAATAGTGTATTTTGTCGTGTTGTTATTGCAGGTATTCGTAAGTTTATGAGTTTCAGATGTTTGCAACAGTCGAATTTAGAGTTTAGAATTTTGAATAAAAAAGTTAAGTCGTTTATTTTACGCCTGTCTTCCAATGTGTGTATTTTAAGAGTATTTAATAAGAAATGATATTGTAAGTCTTCTAGTGGGATATTTAATTTAAAATTTATAAAACGTTGAATTTTTTTGTATTCGCCTTATGTTATTTATGTGAATTTTGTAAGAGGGAGACCAAACTACCGAGTTGTATTCAATTATGCTTCTAACTAGAGATATGTACAGGGCCGTATTTGTACTTTTCACAAGTATAGGCCACTTCGTTTGCGCCGCCCCCTACCCCCTTCTTGGAAATTGTCACCGATAATATCTATCATAAAAAAAAATAAAAAATAAATAAAACATAATCACTCACTTTTAGGCTGCCATTAGGTGACACACAATTTTCAAAATAAAAGTTCAAATGTAGGAAGTAGGTATTCAAAAATAAAATAAACTTTAAACTTAAAATTTAATTTAATTAGCAAAATTTAATAACAAGAATTACAATTTTTTTTATTGACAAAATCATCTATACTATCTTCATAGCTTATAATATTCATTAAGTCTGCTTCAATGCTCAGAAGAGCCAAAGAGTTAAGTTTTTCTTGCGACAGTGAAGACCTTTGGTAATTTTTCACACGCTTTAAACAGGAAAAACTCCTTTCTCCAGAACAATTTGTGGCCGGGGTGCAAAGTGCGATTCGGAGAGCTATATACAAGTTTGGATAAACATTACATAGAGATTGTTTCCTCAAAAACTTAAAAAGATTCAGTAATGATGTCGATTCAGGTTTCTCTGCCGTCTTATTAGAGGAAATGTGACTACAAAAGTGTACACATTGCTGAACTAAATCGTCTTCTAAATCATTACAGTAATATTTCACAAGAGACTGAGCTTTTTCTGAGACTCTTTGTGTTGAAAATTCACTCATTCTTGTTAAAAATGAAAAATTTTCTTTAAATATTATATATGCACCATGTCTTCTCTCTAACTCAGCTCTCAGTCTATCCAGAATTACCAAAAAGGTGTTGACTCTGAAAGAGTCTCTGGAGGTTGTTTCAATTTCCTCATTTGATGCTTCGTCTATGAAGTTTTTTCTCTTAGGGTTCCTCTTACTCTTAATGTCACCCTGATATTGCTTAAGTGCGCTCATTTCAATTGCACTTTTTTCGAAAAAATCAAAGTTTTCTCGCTCTGCTATTGTAAATTCGAGGAGAGATCCATAAAGATCAGATACCGTCAGTACATCAACAGATGAGTTCTGAATCTGAGCACTCACTTTATTTAATCTGTCCAAAATAGCATTCCAAAATACGATCATAAATGCCGTTTCTAGTTTTTTCAATTTAATGCGAATTCCCTTTGCTTCAATTCGTGGGATGGGTTTCTGTGTAGCGTCATTTTCAATCATTTTTAAAACCGTAAGTAATTCATCCCAGGAATCTCTTACAATTTGACAGCCATCTGCTCTTACTGACCAACGTGTGAGGTTTACTCTCTTCAGCGTCTTTCGTTTTCCTATTTCATTAGCCAATTTTTTCCAACGATCGGTTGACTTCACAAAGAAAGTATATACCTCTTCCAGCAACACGAAAAAGTGACAGGCGTACAAGACTCAGCGGCCGAGGTTCCCACCAAATTTAATGAATGAGCTGCACAAGGGACGAACATGGCAAGTGGTGCTTGTTCTTGAATTTTGGCTTGTAAACCATTATAAGTTCCTGACATATTCGAGGCATTATCATTTGACTGACCCCGGCAGTCTTCTAGATTTATGTTCAACTTTTCTAGCTTGTTCGCGCAATATATATGGGATTGTTAGGTATGCATCCACAGGCTTAAAGGACAAGTGTAATGTCAATACCAAATCCTGCAAATGTCCTACCTACCTTTTTACCCATCCCAAAATGTCACCATATTAAAAATATTGTTGCGACACATGTAAAATCTGACAAGTGGTGTCAGTTGCTTATCAGAGTTCGGAGTGATAATTAATATCAGACAGGGCGAATATACATATAATTTGTGAAGTGAAATCAACTAATACTCCTGGAGACGTGTGATAGTCATCAACGGGTGAGTCCATCTTTCCTGCATTCCAATCTGGGCTTATCTTGTGCTCCAGAAGCCCAGATTTATACCTTTGATTATTGCACTGTCCATCGGGTTTGTCGGATGCATATATCGTCCCATACCTATCATTCGGAGTAGTTTGGGACTGGTCCTTCGGGCGTGTGGCATATCACACCACCTCTAAAATATATAGTGGAGTCGCAGCTTCGCGACACCATAGCTCTAAAGTAATGGCATCAAACATATCTTGAGCCTTGTGTCCTACAGAAGGTAAGAATTTAAGAAATCTCTCACATGACTCTCCATTATTTAAAACATATCTAATCACAAGTGTCAGTTGATCTACGTGTGCTGCATCCGGTGTAGAGTCTACAATTAAAGAAAAGTATTTAGCTTCTTTTATCTCATCACTAATGCATTTCAGTACTTTCTCAGCCATTAAGCAAATGAACTCGTCGCAGACAGTTTTTGATAGGTCTTGATAATCGCATACACGGCTTACCAAAGCGATCGAGTGCCGCCCCCTGAACTCTGCCGCCCCTAGGCCGCGGCCTATAAGGCCTATTGACAAATCCAGGACTGGATATGTATAACAGTTTAATGGCTTGTATGGAGTTTTTAGTTGTTCTACGAAGCCTAATGTTTTCATTCCTTTTTTTTCAATTTGGTGGATATGATTGACGAAACTTAGTTTTTCATCCAAAATAATTCCGAGATCTCTCATTTCCGTGACTCTTTCTAAAGCTGTATTGTTAATGGAATATTCAAATAAAACATTTTTTTATTTCTGCAGAAAGTCAGGGTTATGCATTTGTCTACATTTATATACAAATTATTTTGTACGCACCAATCTTTAAACTTATTAATATTTGACTATAGTATTTGGCAATGATTTACATCAGTTATTTTTTGTATAGCTCGATGTCATCAGCAAAGAGCAATACATCGACATCGTCGAAGCAATTTGTTATATCGCTAATGAAAATGAGAAACAAAACCGGACCAAGGTGACTACCTTGCGGTAGGCCATTGGTCGCACAGAAAGCTTTCGATAGCAAAGATTTTATTTGAACAAATAGTTTACGATTTGATAAATAGCAACTATTTTAGCATGTTATTTCTTACTCCTAGGGCAAATAGTTATCGGGTTAGTAGTTTATGGGATAATTTGTCGAATGCTTTCGAAAAGTCTATATATATGCACTCGACTTGTTTATTTTTTGCAAAAGATTATAATATAAAGTTTTTAAATATTGTTAAGTTAGTTGCGGTTGATCTACCTTTGCTAAAACCGTGTTGTTTTTGGTCAATTAGTTTTATTAATTTGGGATAGATTTCATCAAGGACCAGTGATTCAAAAAGCTCAGGAAGTACTGACTGTATACAAATGGGGCGAATATGGCTATGTCAGTGTCATCTCCTTTTTTGAGGATAGGTGTAATGAAGATCGATTTCTAGCGGCTTGGAAAATATCCAAGGAACAATATGCGGTTGAATAGTACTGTGAGCGGTTTAGATAATGCATTGAAACATTTTTTAAGGAATATTGGTGGAATGTTGTGTGTTCAATATTAATAAAATGTTTTTTTAGATGCATTTAAATTCTTAAAACAATATATTCATCCATATCACATAGCTGTCACGTTATGAAAACGACCTTGCCAGCGCCAGCTGCATCTAGCTTTCCAGATTACCTGCCATTGATTGAAATTTTGCTAGCGCGCGACAGTCGATTTTTGGAAGAAAACGTCTTTCGAAAACCGGACGGTAAAGCCGGCGTATCTGTCAGCACCTTACATACATTCATTTCGGTCCAATAGGTTAAATTTTGGAAGGCAATCGTCAACGTGTCTGTTTTTGTTTATGGTAGAGGAAGACGTTCGGTGTTTTATCTGTGCATGTCGCCATTTGCAATTAGCAGGCATGTAGTATGTATTTTTCTGTAAACTTCCGATTGTTAAAACTAAATAATTTTTTATGCGATATGTAGGAAAATATTGTTAAAATTTTAATGATTCTTTGATAAAGCAAAAACATCATCATGGATATACAGGAGATTAAAGCGTTCAACTCAGAGGTACGTATTATATCAACTTTGGCAATGTCTACTTTCCTGAATCGTTAGATTTTTAATAATGAATACCTACTTTTTCAGCTTTCTGGGTTGTATGACAACAAACCACCAATATCTAAAGCAAAAATGAATGCCATTACTAGGGGGGCAGTAAAGGCTATAAAGTTCTACAAACACGTAGTTCACAGTGTCGAAAAGTTTATCTTGAAATGTAAACCGGAGTACAAAATTCCTGGTCTTTACGTGATCGACTCAATAGTTCGCCAATCCCGGCATCAGTTTGGTGCCGAAAAGGATGTGTTCGCTCCCAGGTTTGCCAAGAACATGCAACAGACATTTATAAACTTACTGCGGTGTCCTCCAGAAGATAAGGTAATTATGCATTCTTAACCTCAAATCAGTTCATCTTAGTTTTATGCCGATCTCAAAATTTATTGCGCTGAATTGTAAAATAACTACTGCTTTATCGAAGTAAACACATTACAAGTGTAAATTTTGTGAATTTGCAACTCATGCACATTCCTATGATTTTTTGAAATTATGCATTATAAACTCATTATACACCCAAGCCGAACGACTGGAAGTCTCTATAGCGAAATTAAGTTATGAATGTTATTCTGTTATATATTCACATTCCGAATGCTGAAAACATTGCAGTCCTCCGGTATACATCCACAGAAATAGCTTGTCCTAAAACACTGGGAGTCCAGTAATACTTGAAGATCTTAATATCGAGATGTCCGTTAATTTACATACTTTCCAAACTAATTTTAATACTGAAGTCCAAAACAGAAATTGTATACCAGATAGGTTAGAGCAAAAATGTCCCAAATAATGAATAATTATATAAACCAAATTTTATTTAAAAAATTGAATAGTTATTACACAAGCCACATTTGTATTGAAAGAAAATACCCTTATTAACAGGTTCACTGCCAGTCTTCATTGGTCAGTGAAGGCTTGGAAAACTCCAATATGTAAACTTGGAAAGCTCTGTCAACCATTTTAAAATATATATAATTTAAAAACTAGAGAAGGTAGTCAAAAACCATGCGTGGAAAACATTTTTTTATAAATTCAAGCACAGGACCAGTATAAAACCAAAACGTCGCGACAGTTGCCGGCTTTACACTGTGCTTTGGAAGTTGTACTGACGCACGTACGCAAATTGGCAGGTGCGGAGTTTGTCAAATCATTTGATTTCCTACAAATGGAACAGTTGGCAATTAACCTGGTAATAGTCTATACATGTAGTTGAAAAAATGTTCAAATATGGACTTCTAATTCTAGGGATACAAATGAAACTTTGAAAAACTTCAAATACCTCTCAACAATGTGACTTCTTTTTAACCCTTCAGTTAAAAAGAAAACACCATACTTTTTATTAAATACTAGAAGTTTACTACAGAAGAATTAAAATATGTACCTTTTAATAAACCTTTAAATAAGGTTCCGACCGCAATTTGAAAAGTTTTTTTTCAATATTGTGAATTTTTTATCAATTATTTTTGCATGAAACTACAAAAAAGAGAGTTGACATTTACGTTCAGAAATATTCCATGTATTTGGATTTTATTGTAAAGCGGAAAAACTCAGACCTTCTGACAAAATATGTCTGAAGCCTGAGGAGTTACGGATATTTCTTTACAAATAATGTGTAGAAATAAACATAAGTTTTGAATGATTCCAGCGCAACATAATTCGAGTGTTGAACCTGTGGCAAAAGAATTATGTCTTTGGTCCGGAGGTTATTCAACCTCTGTTTGACATGGCCAACCCAAACCATCCCATACACGCGGAGCTGCTGGCACAACAGGCCCAGGCGCATGCTAATGGTAAGTCCACTTATTCCGGAGTCATACTCATTCTGGTTTTGTTTAAAACCACCACTGAGACTTCCCTTCCCTAAGATAAGCCATGTTATTATCTGAGTTCTTCGTCTCACTAATTTTATTGATGGTGTGATAAACATTTCTACATACATTATAATTTCCAAAGAATGGGAATTGTTGATAGATTTTTTGATCTTGTGATTCCTCTGATTTAAATATTCACATTGGTAAGAGGATTCTTAAGAAAAGTCGGGACTTAAGAACAAGAGAACCTTTGTTTGAATAATTAATATTTTTCCCAGATTCGAAATTTGAAAATTAAATCAATTTCAATTACCAAAATACATAAACAATTGAGAGTTAAAATTATCATAATTTCAGGTTCTATGTCAGAGAATGCTAATGCCAAACATTCCCCTGCTGTCATCTCTCAACACACTCCAACAGAACCATCTCATGATCAGGTAACTATGTTATATTTACCCAAAGTAATGGTCAATAAATTGATACTACCAACAATTAGCAAAGTATAATTCAGAAGTATATTACATACATATTAGTGATGTGTCGTTTAGTTATTTAATTAATTGTGCTGACTCTTTTTGATGTGTCATATTCTTATGATTCCCGGTAAACTGTACCACGGCACAATTGAACGGTGACTCTTTTTTAATTTTTTATTTCTTCGCATAAAGTTGATTGTTTTACAAATAAACTTATTTTTTATGTGAAACTGCTCCCAACCAGTGAGGCTATGGCATCCCCAATTGGGGTATCTTGTAAGGTTGAAGGTAGTGGGGAGGTAAAGGATATGGGGAAGATAAAGGTGGGGAAAGTATCTGGCTATCAGATCTGGTCACCAAACATGGCCAAAGCCATTTCAAGCAACGTTTCAATTCTGAACGGGGGTCACTGCAAATGCAGGGCTCTAGCTCCTAGGAATTAAAAGTGACTTAAAGGCGACAATATCGGGTGATGTCTTAGTACCTACTCGACACACTAGGCGATGTAACGATGGCGACGTACGCGTGTCACTATTTCCAGTTTCGCAGATCCAAGGGAATCTCAATACCGGTTCAATAACCTCATCTCCCTACGAAGAAAAATATGATATCATTATCTTTGCACAACATATACATAATGAATAACTTGTTTAATATTATTAGGGTGGCAAGTCGGACGCAATCCTCGCCCAGCTCCGTCAGATGCAGAATCTCCTCCGTGACGGATCCACGCAGCCGTCGGGACCCCCGCCTGCCAACTCTGGAGACAAGACCTCTGTGAACTTCAACCGGCGTCTCCTGAATGTGGACTTTGAGTACGAGAGCGAGGACGAGGGGGGCCAGGGGCAACTCATGAGCATCAGTATGTCTTCCAGCGTAGGCCAGGGTACTGGAGGTGCTATTTTAAACATATAAGTTGCCGTACTGTAAATGTCAAGGAGATTTCATTACTTCGCTTATTTATTTCACAGTTTTTTTCTGTAAATACTGCAAAACCGTCCCAATTGCTCCCGACTCTTAGGAACCAGTAGAACTCTGGCATCACCTATTGGGGTATTAGTAGATATGTACTCCCATCATTGGACAAGTAAGTTTTCTGCTTATAATGATAGTAGGAGTTTTCAAAATATTTTAAAGGAAGAAGATTGGAAATGCAATGTGAAGATGAAATTTTAAGAAAAACTAACATTTTCGAAAATTCGGCTTCTGCGACCCCTTAAAATGTAGGTATTCGAAATAATAATAATATGACATATTCTCGGGTATTTTACGTATTTCCGGGCCCCTCAAATTCAAACATTCTAAACAATATATTTCTGTGTAAATCAAAATTTCCTGGCCGACTACCGTGCATCCGGGTGATGATAATTCCGTCAAATACAGATTTGTAAAAAACACCACATAGTTCCGTGTAAATCAAAATTTCATTTATCATTTTCTGGTTACCATTGCGACCAGATTTACTCAGAAATAATAATAATAGAAAAATTAAATAATTTTTTAATTTAAAAAATTAAATTATCTGATAATAATTATAGAAATTTTAACTATAACTCCAAACTCTCGCCAGATTCAGATTTTCAAAATAATATGATACATCTTCACACAAATCGAATTTCTTCCAATTTTACCGACCAAAATAAACATAGAATAAAGAATAACATGAGAAGTGCCTTGTGGGCTTGTTTCGTGATCCAAGTGTAAGCCCAATTTAGGCTTATTTCCATACAAACTGAGTTTCATCATGATTATGTGATTCAAATGGGATGGCGAAATACAATTTTAGTCGAGTGTAATAGAGACAGACAGCATGCTAAATGCTCTTGAACCGAAAGTCAGTGGCACATTTGTTTCCATTCAAATTTATATGGAAGGCACTTCTAGTTTTCTTCTTTATGCTATGAAAATAAATTACGAGT
Source organism: Hesperophylax consimilis (assembly GCF_061612785.1). Taxonomy (NCBI): domain Eukaryota; kingdom Metazoa; phylum Arthropoda; class Insecta; order Trichoptera; family Limnephilidae; genus Hesperophylax; species Hesperophylax consimilis. The sequence goes on from NC_142846.1 coordinate 9,965,879, forward strand.
TAATAAAGTTTTTCAAATCAATATTTTTTTCTGGGGAAGTTTTTTTTGGTTAAAATTTTGAATTTCTCGAACTGAATTGACGGGGTTCTACCGTTTTTAAATTCATAAATTAAGTAGGCTAAACATTTTAACTGCTTTAACCTCTGGAAAACCGTTTGTGCATCAGCGACAAGAATTTTTTCCCGCCGACAAACCGTTCATGAGCTGCTGGCATTGGAATTTCGCCCTTGCTGGAATTTTTCGATACGCGATTTAAACCTGTATGCCATGAGAAAGTGCATAATTTATTTTTAATAGGATCCTTTGCACTTGAAACGAAACTAGAGTTCATCTTTGATTTCCCTCAAAAAGAGTCTGGTGTTCCACAGGTTAAAATAGCAATGAAATATTGACAATCTTGATTAATCTTAGTTTGTATCAATATGTTTCCGATTGATGATATTATTGTCAAGTATGTTAAAAGTCTGAAATCAAGGTGGAAACATATTTTTACTGTTGGAAGTTGCACATTAGGGCGGCTCCCTCATAGGCCGGTAAGGTATCATCGACATAAGCTCGAGTGCTGTACGACCCTGCACAGAAAAGACCCACAGTGGACTGTGCTGCAAACCGTTACCTTACTTTAGCCAACTTCTGCGCAGGGTCAGCACTCAGTTTATGTTGGTTCCTTACCGGCCTGTGAGGAGGCCGCCTAAACTCACCCAGAGCTGAGGTAGACGCACTTAAAAGTGTTTTATGAGGAAGTGTACAAAAAAATGCATTAAATAAAAATTAGCAATGTAAATATTTTGCACAAGGATCAAAGTGAGTTCACGCAGATAGTTATATGTTGTATGAGGCAGCGTACCGGTACAAAGAGTCGTACAATCATTTATCTGCTTACGCTAGGAGCTGTATCGGGGGCGCGTCGAGGGGCTGTACCGGGGGAGTCAGTCAGAATCGGGCGAGCACAGTATTCTCATTGCTCATACGAGTTCACGGCTCCCGTTCAATTGAGCCGTTGTTTAATTGAGTCGACTTTTTGAGTCATATGAAAATATTGAGCTGGTACCGTGGCTCCCGCTCTTAATTATATGAGTCATGACCCATAGCTAGTGCTTATTCCCTGAAATGAAATCTCTTTGATAAATGTTAAAGTATTGAAATACATAAAAGTGTATAACAAAAGTAACCCATATTGCTAAACCAATTTGGTTGATTCTTAAAAATACGTTCCAGTACTGTTTGGCAAATTATAGCTTTATTTACTACTTACGCAAATGTTTTCACTAATATGACTAATTTAAATTTAAGTATTAAATATTACTGGCTTGGTTGCGGAGGAAATTGCTTAGCTACAAATTATGCTACTGTTTTATAAATCAAACACATTTTATTGTTGAACTGTTAAGCGCTGTTCGCATTGGGAATCTTTTCCTGCAAGGTTAGTTTCAAGCGGAGTATGTAACTTCATAAGCTTGGTGTGAATTGGCTTGAACTTCAAAAATCCTCGGAGTTCAGAGTCGGAATTTTTAAACCCTAATTTGGAAAGTGCTTTGCATTTGCGCAATAAGAAACTCCAGTGAAGAATATTATGGGTTAAAATAAAAATTCATATAGATCGATAAACGCTGATTCTGAATATACAAGTTTTATTATACATAGAATTTATAAATCGTCATTTAAAAATGTATAAAACATCATCACATTAAAACACACTGTTTGGTTGGTATGACTGAATCTGCTGATTCTGACATCACAACCATGTGAGTAATATATCTATGGTCGACAATGTCTTTTTCTTTCCTAGTAATGCAGGTTTTTAAACACCATTTAATTGTTTATCAGGTGCGTGAATGTATTTTTGCACTTTGGTTCAATACAATAACATTTGTGAAGAGATGCTAACATTTTAATTAGTGTTCTTCAATGTCAAAAGTGGGTAATCTTAAGAATAAAAAACGTCTCAACTCCCATACAAAATACAGCGCAGGTTGAAAAAAAGTAGGCTTTTTGAGACTGGTGACGTCACACGTCACGTCCATAGATTTGGTGCGATTTTGGGAAAATTAAAACTTTTGAAAATTGTTTTAACTATTAAAACTAACTATAACAATAAACAAAATATTTGTGTTTAAGTTAGAAGGTCATTGCATTATTAATAAATAAATAAAAATAATGGGAGTTCCTTATTCATAATCAAATCCCTTTTGAATATTCAATATTACTCTTGTTTATAAATCGAAGCTAAGATCATCTTTATTTGCTGTAATGCATTTCAAAATTTAGGTCAGAATTATGTGTATTAGCTTGTCCTCAATATCTTATAGCTTCCATACCCGTCTGAATCCCCTAGTCCTAGTCATTCAGAAGGAATAACATATTTGGCATAATCAGATTTTGAACGGATTCAACGTGATTGATGTCAGGGTTGTGTTAACATTTGTGTTTTCTATCTCCAGGTGGTGGCGATAGCCCCATTCCGATGGCCCCCGCAGTTCCCCCGCCGCAGCCCCCGCCAGCCTCTTCTCACCAGCATCCCCAACAGCAGCAGATGGGGCATAACTTCCTAATGAATTCACTGCAGAATGTTAACCCTAATGATGCACTCGGAAGGTGAATATTAATCTTTTTGCTTTTAATAATCTGTGGTTTCGAATAACTCTATTTTATATTATTGTTCTTTGTGGGTCATGATCATTTTTAGTATCTTTTAACACTATATATTGTGCATGTCCCATTGTAAATGTACTTTGAACTGTCCAGAGGTCTGAATAAAGCTATAATCGGTATAGTTAGGACGGGTTGTTTCGGAGAATCTGAACAATTCATCAAATTTCAACGTTCATTTTCAAATTCTGTGAAAGATTTTTTCAAGTTCTGTTTTATTTCAGTTTTGTCAAGCAACTAGCCTACAATGATATAAAAACAGAACTTGAATAAGTCTTTCACAAAACCCGAAAATGAACGTTGAAATTTGATGAATTGTTCAAATTCTCCGAAACAACCCGTCCTTAATCTTGTGATGTGATGAAACAAACCATTCACGGAGTAGTTGTTTAAAAGCCTTGGTGACTCCGGTGCCCTTTGGGTTTTCCACTCGACCACTGGGGTCAGCTTGGTTTACTTCTATAATGGCAAAAAAATTGGCTCTGATCACAAAATACCATCAAAAGCATTCATTAAAGATTACACAATTACAATACATCATTGCATCTAGTTATGACAGTTTTGAATAGATTTATCTAAGGGCACTTAGGACGGGTTGTTTCGGAGAATTTGAACAATTCATCAAATTTCAACGTTCATTTTGAAGTTCTGTGAAAGATTTCTATAAGTTCTGTTATTATTTCAGTTCTGTCAAGCAACTAGCCTATAATCATATAATGACAGAACTTGAATAGGACTTTCACAGAACCCGAAAGTGAACGATGAAATTTGATGTATTGTTAAAATTTTCCGAAAGTACCCATCCTTAGAAATTAATTCTATCAGTTTTTTTGGTTTTTGTTTTTTCTTTTTTCAAAACCTCAAAATTGCTGCTATGGTGATTGTCAATGATGTTCTGGTGTTGAACATGGATGGACTGGTATTTGGTTCTAAGAATGCAAATGTGCATTTATAAACATGAGTCAAGAAGAATTCCTGCACTGTATTTACTTGTGCACTCTCAACTTACACGTTTCTATATAAACACATACAAATTCCTTAAAAATAAACATTAATTATATTTAACTCCTCAGTCCTCTGACGTGTTTTGACAGAAGGTCGGAATGTTTCCACTTTGCAGTAAAATCCAAATAAATGTAATAATTCTGAACTTATCCGAAAACTGATTTTGAAAGGTAATAAATACGCTTTCAAATTTTATTATTAAAAATAAATATATAATTTTTGATATATTTAAATTTTTAATGCGACATAAAAAAAAAATTAAATGGCATACTTTTCGTTTTTTGTAACTAAAATTGCTGAAAATGAAAAAAATAATAAAAACGCAGGCATTTTAGGCACATTTTACTGGACAAATGTATTGCAAACATTCTGTCAGCTCACTTTATTAATAAAATATTTATATAAATTCAAAATAATAATTATAATAACATAAAATAAAAAATTCTCAAAATTTTTATTTTTATTTTTTCAAATTGCATTCAGAATGTTTGGTTTCATAAAGGTGCACATTTTAATATTTCTGTGGTTGGCTTCTAGATTTGAATATAAAGTGTGGTGTTTTCTCTTTCTAACTCACCGTTTAGAGCATATTTCTCACCATCACAGTAAGGGAGATAGAACGATTTCTATTAGACCATACGAGTTGTTCCCAAAAGCAAACAAATTAGCTTGAAGTTTTAAGATAAATAGGCTTTTATGGCATCTCTATTGCTACACGCTGTTTAAGTTCTTTCTGCTTGTTCTAAAAAAGGCGACCACTGCGAGATTTGAACTACATCCAAAGTAATGTTATTCTTTGCCGCCATTTGATTAACTTGTATTGTTAATAATTGTCTATTTTGTTTCTTTTCAGTATATTGACAAATCCTGAAATTCTTAGACAACTGCAAAGTTTGCAGGCACAAATGATGGTTGCCAATTTTCCTCAGATGCAGGTAAACCGAAAACAAAATTATTCTGCTTTCTTCTACCCCTAGAATTAAATCTAAAATACAAGTAAAAAAATTATTTTCCTTAGAAAACAATAGTTATTTTAAGCATTCCGATTCAAATTGAAAAATTCTCACTTGCTTTTCGATTAATAAATGCAGATCTATGGTGAAATTTACTTTCTTTTTTGGGCAAAAATCTTGCATCTCCAGCTGTTTCGTAACTTTTTTCCGAGTAATATTTTATTGTAAACTAATTAAAAAATGTTAACTGTTTTGTTACTTTCTTGTTTTTTCACATTTTCCCTTTTTAAATTTTTACCTCTACTCTTATGGTGAGGAACTACGTTTACTTTATACTACATGTGTTAACCCCTCAGGCCTCTGGCATATTGACCATTATATTTCTTAAAGACGCTGTCAGAAGGTTGAAGAATTTGAGTGTGTTTCCGCTTTGCAATAAAATCCAAATAGATGCAATATTTCTTAACATATCCAAAAACTAAAAACTGTATTTGAAAGGTGATGTAATAAGCTTTATAATATTATTATCAGAAATAAACACGTAGAATTAATTTTTGAAATATTAAAATTTTCAATTCAAACCTATAAATGTTTAAAAAATGGCTCACCTAATGTTTTTTCATGTAACACTGGACTAAAAAACAGACATTTGATTAGACAAATGTATTATAAACATTACTGTTTACTGCACCTCACTTTTTTGTCATTTTATAAAAAATTCTCAAAGTTTCATAAATTTTTCTCATATTGCAGTCGGAACCTTTTGTTTATTAGTGGTGCACATTTTAATTCTTCTGTAGAGTTAACTTTTAGATTTGAATATAAAGTTTAGTGTTTTCTCTTTCTAACACTGTTTAGATGACAGTAACGGAGACAACGATTTCTATAAGACCATATAAGCTATTCCGAAAAGCTAACGAATTGACTCTATTTAAGCTTTTTTTGTTGTTAGTTGCATACATTGCCATTTGGATAGAGCGTTATTATCTGATGAAGTGATAACATATGATAATTTCAAACTGTTTTTCGGATCTATGTATCTTTAAATAAAGATGGATTTCTAGAGCAGGTTTTTAAACTCCACAACCGAATTATATTGTTCTAGATATTTTAATGTCTTATAATATTGATAAATTTATTTGCAGGGTATAAACAACATGACCATACAACAAGAAATGAGCTACGTGGATATGTCCCAACCACCTCCAGCTATCCACGCCAAGGTACAAACAAATACTATACAATTACACATTAACCTAAAAACACAGACCGACAAATAATGCTACTATTATATATGTATGTGTTTTTAATCCTTGTGAAATATTGAATATTACTGTTTCTGTATGTTGTCTATGGTCTACTAGATATGTCTATTGTCACAGAAATTGTTAAATACTATTCAATTTTTAAAAAACAATTTAAAATGGCATCAAAATTAGGTGTGATGTAAAGCTGAAGTTTTACTGTATATTCACTGTTATAATAATTCTGTGATTATTTGCAGCAGGAAGAAAGAAATAAGCCCTCCAGTCCGCTTTTGGACGAGATGAACAATGAATCGGACATAGAATTTGTGGATGATGCCGGGCCACAGGTGATTGAGATCGATGGTAACGATTCCAGGTAATTCAGTGCTCATTATTCCATTTATTCCAGACAGGAGACCCCCAGCGAAACATTCCCCCTCGGGGTTTATGTGATCTTTGGGGAAAACAATAAAGAAAATAGTAAAAACTCTTGTCAATATAAAAGTGATTCTAATTCCATGTCTCACTGAGAATTACTCAGGTTTCAACATTTAAAACATCCACTCTTTCCCGACAATATCTAATTTCGCTGAAAAGGATACTATCAAAATATGCCGTCGGCATTTTTCTGTTTGGTTGGGAATGCTGACACTGTGTATCTCACTGTTCTAGTATTTCACAGAGATAAACGAAATGTACTTTATCTGACAACTCCTTTGTGAAACCTGTGTCATGTGGGGGGGATTTTGTCATTGCTATTTCAATGGTACCAACTAAATTAGGTAAAATAAGGTACTCGCGAGTGACTCAACTAGCAGCTACTAAACGTAGCGACAACTAGATACAACATCTTCAATTCTAATCCCCAGAAATACACGAATTTACTGAGGCTTCGTCTGACATCTGTAATTGCTAGTCTCTGGTCGCTTTCCCAAATCGTTACCAATACATATAGACTGGGACATTTCACTCGCTATTTGTTTTCAGTAGCTCCGTGTGACTATTTAATAGTGGCGATCACTCGTTGCGGCAACGTAGCAGCAATAAAATCGCCCCATGTGACATAGATTTAATTGAGCAACCCAAAACAATCATGAAATAATATTATCCTGTCTATTACTTTTTATGCATAAATACAATTGTTTACTTAATTCAGAGTTCATCTTGTATTGGTCCACTTAATGTAAGATGAAGCCCCCATTCCAGGAGTCCGTCGCCCAAGAGTTCGCGCAGACGGAGATCGCGCGAACGGTCCCGCCGCAGCAGGTCTCGATCCCGCAGGTCACGGTCTCGATCCCGGGAGCGTAGGGCGGGAAGGCGTGGATCCCGGGAGCGAGAGCGAGACAAGCCCCGGGACAGAGAGCGTGATAGAGAACGGGAGAAGGAGCGGGAGAAGGACAGAGAAAAGGATCGGGAGAGGAAGAAGAAGGGACTGCCGCCCGTCAGGAAGGAGAATGTCAGCGGTAAGTTTATTTTATTTTCACTAATTTAACCCCTTTGGTTTTCTATCTTTTTGAGAATGGGAGCTACTTTTAACTCTAGTTTTCACGGGAATCGACTTCTAACATTGCATCATAAGAAATGGGGACTTTCTTCAAAGATGTCTTAAATCTGTGTACATAGTATGTTTTAAGCCATTAGACACAGATCGATTAGTCGCCTGATTTTATTTCCCTGATTTTCTTTGTACGCTTGAATGACGCCCCAAACCTCTTCAACACGCTACAATATTTATTTATTTATTTAGACGCCGTAAAAGGCTTTTACAATATACATGATTTATGTTTACAGTGGTTCACAGGAGCGAAACAGTATTATGTTAAACAGAATAATTACTGAGAAATTATGTTGAAAATTAAACAAAAATAACATCTGGTATACATAGGTACATTAGCATTTTTATTTTCAATCCATACAGTAGTTTAGTATTGAGGTTATTGTTACCTTCAATATTGAATTTGGTTGAATTTGCTGAGAACTAAGAGTTAGCTAGCTCTATTGAATCAGGGCTGTCAGTAAGACATCTCATAACAATTTTGGGAAAAATTATAGTTTTAATTAAGTATATAAAATTATTAGATAACACACTTCTGTCTGATATCTGATGTAAGTGCATTGTTTAGGTTCTGTGATAACTTATGAATAGAATGGTTTTATGCCTAATAACATTGGTAATTACGACAGAGGTATGTTATTATAGCCTTCTGTCTATGCGCATTTCTGTCTCCTATTTCTATTTCTATCTCCATCCCTAGCCAAGGACATTTTCCCAAATATACCCATCCTCCTCCTTTCAGCCTTTGCACAAACCAGAGCGAGTGAGATAGCCGCTGAGCGATCATTACGCGGCTATCTTACTCGCTCCAATCTATGCCAAAGCCAAAATGAAGGTGATAGGTATACTAAAGACATATCCCTAGCCATGGATACAGAACGGAAATCCGCCTCCAGATCTGAATAGCTAGGTACTTTCCCATCTCCTTCCCTTCCACATTCCCTTCGGCCTCACAACATACCAGAATTACTACTGGCTCCATGCAGTTAGAACTCGCAGTATTATCTTTTTCTTAAATCTTAATACCTACATATTTAATTATTGCTCTATCCTCTTCTTAAAGTATTCTTACTAATCGTCTTTTATCTCTTCAGTTTGCAGCACAACCCTGTGGGTGGGTCACCTCTCTAAGCTGGTGCAGTCCGAGGACTTGTCTGACACCTTCGGGGCCATCGGAGATGTGGTCAGCATAGACCTGGTGCCCCCGAGGGGCTGCGCCTTCATCGTGATGAACCGGAGACAGGATGCATCCAAGGCCATCTCCAAACTTAACAAGCACAAGATGCACAGCAAGGCCATCACAGTAAGCTTTTTGACACTAACGCATGCTGTTTCTCGGGGTGGGCAGAGAATGGGCAAAGGTGTAATTTGTCCCTGTGAATGAAATTATAGGGTATCACTTTCTACTGTAGAGTTTTGCCTTTAAATAGTGGTCTTCATATTTGAAAAGTAACTAATTATAATAAATTTTCATGAACTAATTAAATTTTATTAGTATTATTATTGTTACAGTATACATTACGTATTTCATTCAGATTTCTAAAATATTTCCAAAAACAAATCATCTTCTGTATTCTTTCTTAACTCCTCAGGCATATTCTGTCAGAATATTTCCACTTTTTGATAAAATCCAAATAAATAGAAGAAATATGCTTTTGTTTTTTTTACGCCAGGGTTTTAAAAAATTACCCCAATCATTTAGATTTTTCTCTATAGCCAAGTGGGCCGTAAGAAATTGTAATGCGGGCCGCAAGTATGGGGCCGCGGGTTGTGCATCACTGAATTGTGACAAATAAATTTTTACAGCCGAAAACCAAAACAAACTGATTGTTTTGAAGAGGACATTGAGAAGCATCAAACAAAATCTTTAAAAAAATCATTGATAATAAATTCAAGTAATATAAGTGTATTTTTCAAATTTATTTTGTTAATAGGATTACCTACTCGTATTTTGAAAATAAACTTTACATTTGCGAATATATTGATAGCAGAGGCATAAGTAGGTACATATGACTTTTAAAAAACCGATTTGGATATAACGATTAACGGCTATAAGGAGCAAATTTAGTTGGTCCCCTCATGCTCGTTATAACCAAGTTTGACTGTTTAGATTTTATTGAAAAGCGGAAATACTCCGACGTTCTGACACAATATGTCAGAGGCCTGAGGGGTTAAGTAGAATTCAATAACAATATAGTGTCATTGTTTTATCACCAGGTGGCCTGGGCGCCCGGCAAAGGGGTGAAGGGCCGAGAGTGGAAGGACCTCTGGGAAGCGGAGGTAGGTGCCTGCTATGTTCCTTGGACCCGGCTGCCCGAGGGCGGCGAAGGACTGGCCGTGTTGGACGTACTGGAGGAGGGCGGCATGCTGGACGAGGAGACCCTTCCCTCATGGCTGCAGAGGAAGGTAACCAACCTACAACTAGACTGTTTCTAAATATCTCTTTACAGTTCTCATTAAATATTGGATTTGTGACATGATGAAACAAACCATTCATGGAGTAGTTGCTTTAAAGCTTTGCAGATTCCGGTGCCTTTTGGGTTTTCCACTGGACCACTGGGGTCGACTTGGCTTACTTCTACAATGGCAAAGAAATTGGCTCTGATCACAAATTAATACAGACAATACATAACAAATACATCTCAATAACAAATTTAATAAAAAAAATAACAAATAAATAACAAGTTGAAAATTTGAACTGTCTTACCCTAAGATATTAGAAGAACGAGATGTGCTATGAGCAGTTCATACTGTGTGGAATTGTTTTGCCCAGTGTCGCCGGTTTTGTTCACCAATACTACTGCACACCTTCGCTTGCGCTAAGGTATCTGCACTAATACATAGAACAGATTTATGTGCGTACACGTCCCTATAGTATTCAAAATACCCTAATTAGGTAGTACTCCGCCTACGGTCCGGTGGCCAACATAGCATATCTCGTTCTTCTAATAGCTTTGGTCTTACCTAAATATTTTATTGTTTTTTTTCTATAAGATAATAATGTTTTTATTTGTTTTATTATTTAATATTTCTATTTTTTACAATAAATATACAAAATTTACATGTCATACAGTATTATAATGTAAAACTAAAAATTGCCTTTCCTCATCATAAAGAGACAAGGCTCTTGTGGTTGGTGAGGGAATTCTAACTCAATTACAAAAAAATCATAAAATTCATAGCTGAATTATAAGTAATTAATAAAAATAAAAGTTAAAAAAATAAAAACAAAACTTCTCACGTGTGAAAACTGTGTGTGGAGATTTTAATGTATATACTAAGACTATTTATTTATCTGAAAATAATTGTGTGTTGACATAACATTGCATTTTTAATATTGTGAAATGAACTTTATTTCTAGCCTGGCGGTGTATTAGAAGGTGTGCCAAAGACTGAACTATCTGCAATTCCTCCTGTGTTGCTGGCGGCAGCGGGCAATCCGATGATCGTGTCTCCCCTGCCGCCACCCCCAAAGTAAGCACCTTCCTGACTTGTTATTTTATTACTGTGTAGTTTAAAAACTAACCTGCATTACTTTTTTGTGATATGTGTGTGCATTTACTACTTTTCAACACACACGGTGTTCGGAAACTCGTAGTACAAGCGGTAAACTGGTGAATCTAACTTGGTGTATAACTTTTTTGATTTGAGCTTTCGTTTTCAAGTAAATTGTGTTAGTGGGTTTTATCAGCTGTTAAAGGTCTTTAAAAATCTTTTTTTAACCCTTTAGTTGCTGAAAAAAAGAAAAAAGTTTAAATAATAATTAAGGTAGGCGACACAACATGCTATACGCATCGTAGCTTGGCTTATTTCAGCATATCGCTCGCCATACACTACCAATGGGTGTTTATGGCTAGCGATCGCTGAAATTGGCCAAACTACGATAATATAGCGTGGTTTGTCGCAGGCTTAAATCGAAATGCTCAGATTGTGATTCAAAGAAGTTTTTTTTTTTGGATATTTTATGAGTAGATTCACCAGTTTTCAGCTTGTACTACGAGTTTCCATCACTGTGTATGTAGTTTAAATTTGATTTTTAACACATAACATAAACTAAAAGTTTTCTGTGTAAAAACAGCAACAGTCGATAAAAACCTACTTCTTAGGACTTCGGTAGGACTCCTAACATTACCTATAAATCCACTGATCCCTCAACAAAAATATTTAAAAAAAATCTTTCGTTATCCTACATGTATTTAAAATGATGATTTTTGCATTTTTATTTGTAAATTTTTTGATAGATCTAATACGCCTAAATTTTTAATGGGAGTGCTAGGTATAATGCCAGTAGCCAAAATGGTAATATGTTTATAGTCTGAGAATGCCAAATTCTTTTTATATCATTTCCTAAATATGTGTATTTTCTTATTTTTTCATTAACAGATTTTTTTAATATTACAGACAGATTTTTGAAAACAGTTTTTTTATTATTATTATCATTATTATTATTATTAGTGAACACCGTCCCGAAGACGCTAAATGTCTTTGAAGTGTTTTTTTTCTGAATCGAATTTTCGCCAACACATATAAAAGCTAAACCCGATGATGCAATGAACCTTAACATTGAATATTTTAAAGCAGGTGAACTTTAACAGTTTCCGAAACCTGAAGATAATTTACTTCAAGAAAGAAACTGAAAAGATGATGTTTTCCCACAAAAACTAAACCATAGAATTTTACCGAATATATTCCGTGTTGCCATTATAGGGTGCAATTTTTTCTTCTACTTTTGAGATATATAGGGTTTTTTTCACATTTTCAGGAGATATAAAAGTATGTGCTCTTTTTTAAAGGTCGATGCTTGATTCTCCCGTAGAAAAAACCTGGTACCTATGAAATTTTACTAATAAAGCTATTATGCCTGCTAAGCTATTGTCTGTCATTTACATATTTACGCCTGCTGAAGTCAAGTTTACAGTTCATCATCATCATTTCATCAATTTATGATATGTTTTTGTTATGAAAAATGTGACCGTTATTGATAAGATTTTGTATTAACTTGTCAATCATCATTCATTCCTCCAGTAAATTCCTTCAATTATTATTTTGAATGATAAACTAATGTTTAAGAGACAAGGTTTTTCACGCATAGCACAAAGGATAACATATTATTTTTTGAGCAAAAAATACCAGTACGTATTGAGTAATTTGGCGGGTTTTGAATAAGTCGACGTATGCAATTGGTAGAGCATTTGTCCGGCAATCAGAAGACTGCGCTTTCAATTCCTGTCAGCTGCATGTATTTTTTTCTCGGAAGATTTTTTCAATTTATACAGGTGTTTCAGGCTGATAATTATTGCCTAAAAAATAATACGTTACCCTTCTTATTTATTTATTCATTCATTTTTATCATACTCTTCTCCAGTTGGTGGCCTGTTTGTTATTTTTTTTATATGTTATCGTTGTCTGTTTTGGGATTATGTAATTTATTTATTGGTGTTACATGTACCATATGAGCTCATAGCAGGAGGTGTCTCCTAGTAATAGTTCAAAAGAAAAGTGTTTTGTTTACGTTTTTCCTTCACTCGAGGCAGCCCTGCTCATAATGATAACTATTCTCGGTCCAACATTAGAACAACCCGTGGACGCGCATGTCTCCGCCCCTTCTCCCCACTTCTACAAGGACGAGCGTTAACACATTCAGACCCACTATTTTAATAAATGAAATTTTATTTTATTTGTCTACCGACATTTGTCCTTTTATTTATTTAAAATATAAATAAATAAAAGGTCCCCCCGTTTATTTAAAACAAAACATTTTATATATTCTAATAATGATGATGATAGTATTACAATATATATTGTACTTTATTTGGCATCATATTTATCAAATCAGCTAAGAAATCAATCCAAAGTTGAAAATATCATCATTTCCGTTACAAAAAAAAAAAAATTCCTCTGATGATTCATTTGAAATGTCAAAAGCTAACAAATTATTATTATTGTCCTCGAGTTCATCAACAATGTGATCGATATTCCAAAAAAAATTTTCGATACCAATAATATGTCGAACAAAGTTACTCCAATGCTCTGGCGTAACTTTTTCGATACCTTCTTGCATGAGTCGTCTTACGTTACTTATTTTGAAGGAGGTATTGTTTACTTTGACATGCCGTTTAACCATTGACCACATCGTAAATAAAACCGATCAACACCAACATTCACAAATTTTATACATATATTACCTATCTATATCCTTGAATTATAAAAATGCATCGTTGCAAATCGAATAGTCATACAAATAACACATAAATAATGTGTACCTGTCCTTTTTTGTTTTTCGTAATTGGTGATAGTAAATTTGGACATATCGGCTGAACATCCATTTTATCGCAGGGTCTGAATGGGTTAATTTCTCTAAGCGCGGGCACTTAGAACGAAAGCCAAGGACATACTGAATTGTGAGCGGAGACAGGAATCGCAGCCGAGCGATGGTGAAGGAACGAAGCGGGGAGGGTGGTATGCGCAGAACAAACCTAATTTGGTACGCCAGCAGGTCGTTCTTAACTTGGATAGAGAATAGACAAGTTGAACCAGATTCCAAGAATATTGGGCTTTCTTCATAACTGCCTCTGTACTAGGTGTCCGGGGGTAAAGTGCACAAACTTTGGGAGGTGATTCTACATGACGGTAGAACTAAAAAAGAAAAATACCTTTTTTTCGAAATTCCGCACAAAAATATTTTTCCATAGAATATTTATTTTTCTACACAAACAATTCAATTTTTTTTTTAACCTGAAAACTACCTAAAACGGTTTCCGAAATCAATTTTTAAATTTTTTTTTTTACTTCTACTTTAATTCATGTAGAATCAATCACCTCCCAGAGTTTATGTACTTTACCCCCGGACACCCTGTATTACGGTGCATAATAAGCATGAAATTTATTTGGGAACTTTTAAAATGGGTTTCATTGTATTTCATTGAGGAGGGGAGGTTTTTGAGAAAGGGGGAGGCAAGTAAATATTTTTTTTCAAGGTTTTTTTAAAATTTATTTTATCTATATTTTTATTGTTCCTTCTCTAAATGTCTGAAAATTACTGAAAGCGATTTATGTACAGTGAAACTCTTAAGGTTACCAAAGAACTGGAAAGAAAACATTTATACCTATACGGGGAGATGAACTTGAATCTAAAATCCAAATTTCGGCGGCCATCTTAAAATTCTCGAAAACTCAACTGATTTGGTTGGTGGCCATCTTGAAATCTTAGAGCTCTCAACTGATTTGGTTGGTGGCCATCTTGAAATCTTAGAGCTCTCAACTGATTTGGTTGGTGGCCATCTTGAAATCTTAGAGCTCTCAACTGATTTGGTTGGTGGCCATCTTGAAATCTTAGAGCTCTCAACTGATTTGGTTCAAAATTGGTATAGGGTAGGTTAGGGGGAGATGATCTCAAATTTTATGTCAAAATGTACAATTTCAACAGCCTTCTTTAATTCCGTGAATTCTTATTTATATCTTAGATAATGGGAGTTTGTTACTTAGTAGAAATTAGTTTCATCGTTGGTCCAGTGGATTTCAAACGAACACGAAATATGTTACATTCTCATTAATGGTTTTTATTTTGTCCGGGCATTTAAGGGACACCGTGCCTTGTCAAATTAATGTGCAAGCACACAAATCATTATTCATTATAACAAGAATACTCCATAAGTCTAAGCTTAACTAGAGATGCACAGTTTACACTCGCGCTGTGCCAGGTTATAAGTAAAATAATATAATTGTTATAGGTTATAAGTAAAAAAAAATGTACATTTCCATTGCTATCTGTATTACAATTGTTGCTAAAAAATAGGAGATTGTTCTTATATTAATTTGTTTCCAATTTCCAGTATGGGAGTGGATGCGGCCTCCATTGGCTTGCCTCCACCTCTTGGGCCCCTCAGCTTTGCCGCCCACCCGGCCCTGCCCCTGCCTCTACCTTTGCTTGGATTTAAACCAGCTGCCCAGACAGGTGAGTCGTATTTCAGTAAAACTTTCTAATAAGGTTTTACAAGGGACGGGTAAAAACTTCTAGTGTGGGATTTTTTGGACCATTTTTGTCTTCAAGGAACCGAAAAATAGTTTTTTGGCCTGAAAACTTCTTAAGTGAGAAGTTTATAAGTGGGGTTCGCTGTAATCTGATCTAATTATTTTAACTTGAGTGGCAAATGGCCAATGTGGGAAATGCCCATCTCATACAGGACCCCACCGAGAGACAGCCTGGGTTCTCATTGCCTCGCAAAACCTGGTCCGCCATCAATAGGTTAAGGTGCTCCCATAGCCGCTGTGCCCACATGATGCACAGATGGGGCCTTAAAGAGTCGGCGATGTGTGAATGTGGTGCGGTGCAGACCACCGAACATGTAGTCAACGAATGCCCGCTCCATTCATTCCCCGGCGGGATTGATGAGGTTCACATGGCGACGCCTGAGGTCCTAGAATGGCTCGCAGACCTAGATGTCCCCCTCTGACCCCCCACCATACGAAAGAAGAAGTAGATTATTTTAGTTTACCACAT
Source organism: Hesperophylax consimilis (assembly GCF_061612785.1). Lineage (NCBI taxonomy): Eukaryota > Metazoa > Arthropoda > Insecta > Trichoptera > Limnephilidae > Hesperophylax > Hesperophylax consimilis. The sequence continues at coordinate 9,981,788 of NC_142846.1, forward strand.
CATAATAATAGGTGATATTACATGAATTTATTTTGATCTTCCCGCAATCAGCTGATATGTTTAGTTGCCAGCTTGATTACCAAAAGATGTCACTAATGTTCCTCTCATAGAATATTCCAGTTGATGTTTTGTAATGTGTACATCTGTATGTAGGCGCCATTTAAAATTGTATTCTAAACTTTTCATAATCATTTTCCTTTTAATGTCTACATAGATATTTTCAGTAGACCGTAGACAATCTACAGAAATAGTAATATTCAATATAGCCCTAAATAAGCACAGGGTATAAAGCGCATTTATAAATTTAAGGATATAAAAATTAATTAATTATAAAACCTAAAAATATGGGAATAACGTTGAAATACAGGTGGATTCATTGGCTTTAAACTACAGTAAGGAGTTTATGGGGGTATTTCACTATGTCGGGCTAAATATCTGAATAGCTATCCGTTGGCTGGCTTTAAAGTTCAGAATAACTTCGTTATTCAACGGCGACCGTTTCACCATTGTTTCGAACTTCCGGATAGATAACACTCGAAATAGTCTGGCAACATCGCAAAATGTTTGCAGTTACTCCATCTACTGCCACGGCTGTCATGCGTCACAGTCCGTACACCGCGAAGTGTGCATTTTTTTGGTTATGTTATTTATTTTTTTTTTTTTTTTTTTTACAGTATTACCGCACAAGAGTCCCAACTGCTCCCGTCTGGAGCCAGTGAGACTATGGCATCCCCAATTGGGGTATGTTGTGAGGCTGAGGGTATTGGGGAGGGGAGGGAGATGGGGAAGAGGAAGGTGGGGAAGTACCTGGCTATTCAGATCTGGTCACCAAACACGGCTAAAGCCATTTCAAGCAACGTTTCAATTCTGAATGGTGGTCTTACACCAGGGCGATACTGAGAGTATCTTCCACTCTGGAACGTGCCGCAAATATACTATATATTATTTTAAATGAATTAATTGTGAAATAACACAAATTAATCAAATAAAATTTATTTGCGCACGCCGGGTTCGAACCCGCGACCTTCGGATCTGTAGTCGGAAGCGTATACCACTAGACCACGCCGGCCATGTTGATTATCAGGTCATTGTAGATAGATTCGTGTCGAATTAATACATTGTTTCTTATTTTGAACACAATCAAATGATTCAGGATGGATCATACAAGCATTCAAATTCATTCTACAAAATTCGACTCACTTCTCAGCTGTTAAACTCGGAATGTTTTGACGCCATCTTTGATTCGAGGAATAGCGCCTAACGTGAAGTTCGAGCACTGATTAGTCAAATCTAACTTTAACCCGAGCGTTAGCGTTATTCAGATATAGTGAAAACGAAAAAATGACTAATCCGCGGATTAGTGCTTGGTCAGAACATAATCAGAGATACTGAAAAACCCCCTAAATCTTTCCATATTAATATTCGGAGATTTGATTTTTCGAAAGAGTTCGGCCAAATCGCAAACTGAACGCTCAGAAATGTGTATCTCTTTCCGGTGTATGTATTTAACATAAACATAACTATTTCTACATAATAAAATTTGATAATCAAATGTGAAAAATGTTGTCAAAAACGCTAACCACGTTTTTACTCCAATTGTTGAAAAATTCAAAGAGAACTCGAAATTTCGAAAACACGTTAATTTTGTTTGGGGAATTTGTAAGAAAACTGTAACTTTATAAGAAAATATTTTAATAAGTTAAATATGAATAATTATTACTTTTGGCTATTTTTAGGATTTCATTAATGGCATCCAGTATAATTTAGGGGAAACTGGAAAGAATTATTATTTATTTTTCTATCTTTTATAAAATATGGATGCCCGGTCATATTACATACAAGTGTTTAGTAAAAGTACCAACCACAAAACATGCTTCTAATGTTCTTAAAATTTCTAGTTGTCGTTCGTTAGAATTTGGAGTTTTTTGTGACGTGATGAAACAAACCATTCATGGAATAGTGGTTTAAAAGCTTTGCGGAATCCGGTGCCCTTTGGCCTTTCCATTGGACCACCGGGGTCCGCTTGGCTTACTTCTAGTATGGCAAAAAAATTGGCTCTGATCACAAAACTCTAAATACATAATTCTCTCATAAATACGCCGCTCGATTATCTGCCTTTTTTTTTTTTACTAGTTGAAAGAGCAAATTCAAGCTCTGTAATTCATAATACATCAAATTCAGTAGCCCGCCGCATATCTATACTCTAGCATCAAGCTGTACTCCGATGGGTCGGGTTTTCTTAATCTTACACACTTAGCTCATCCGTACTACTTCAGATCGCATCTACGCACAGCGGCGCCCCGCCTTTGCTTCTACCTACACACCAAATGCATAACTTTCATTGGCTCCGCCACATTGATGGTTTGTGCAGTCGTATCTACAGTATAGTCTCTATAATATGAACAGTTAAAAACCAAACCTGTTTAGTTTAACAAATTTTCAGATTATTAGAATCTATAAGAAACAGCTGGATTTTCGTAACAAATGTTTGAAGTTTTGGGGAACTTTTTAACTAAGCTTTGAATTATGTGCCTCACACCACATAAATTTGTGATAAAGTTGTTGAATTCCGCCTGGCGCTTAATACGCAAAATAACTAAAAATAGAACTTTGTTTCAACTTAATTACTACGAGAAACAACTGTTTGTCAGGGAGATGGTAAAATATGTATTGAAGTTATATTTTTCTTATTAAAAATAACCCAAATTAACAACCTATTTTGTACATGTTTACATCTCCCCCGACTTATATAGTTATTTCCATTAGTAATTAAGTTAAATTCAAGTGTTATTTTTTTTTTTTTGGAATTCGGCAACTTTACCCAGGTATAGGTTGTAAGCATCATCATCATTTTATCATCAATATTACAAGTTTTGTCGTAAGATTTTAATACAGGAACGTGTTTCTTTTTTCTTCGCAAAACCAAATTATGTTATAATAAATATGTAATCCCGATGTTTTAAAATGTCAAAAACCGCATTATTTTTACCGCATTTATTTTTACGCTGGTTTAATTTAAGAGTTGACTTTTGATAAAGTTCCCTACTTCAATTAGTATGGTGCTATATGCGAGGATACTAATTGCAAATAGTATTGTTTTTCTGGAGTCAGCGCACTCTCCATGAAATTATGATGAAGTAACTGATAAAAAATAAACTGTTCTCACATAGGAACTTTTAAAATCCCTCCTAAATTTACTAGAGTACCATCCTTTATCTATTTATTTTATGTTAGGGAAATCAACAGTTACAAAATACTTGGTTTATACATGTGCTATTTACTTAATTGAGAAACCAATTGTAGATCTCCTCATTATAGTAGAACCTCGTTAATTCGAAATCCACGGGATTAATCAAATTAAGAATTAACAATGATGGGAACCACACATCGCTGGAATTGTGAAAAGAGCAAATTCACTAACATATCCAATCAGGAAAACCTTCCTCGACCTAACACCGGACATGATGTTAAAAATATATAAAACATATGTGCGACCTCTCCTGGAATATGCTTTCCAAATATGGAGTTCTTACTTCGCAAAGGATTAAATCTGTTAGAGAGAGTACAGAGACGTTTCACAAAAATACCAAGAGCTCTGAAAGATCTACGATACGAAGATAGACTCAAGGAACTAAGATTACCAACCTTACAAGAAAGAAGAGAAAGGGGTGACTTGATCGAGACTTACAAAATTCTGTCTGGACATTACAGTTGCCCTAGCATCCAAGAAATCTTCACTACTAATAAAAATATAAATCTCCGTGGACACTCGAAAAAAATTACCAAAACGCCTTTTGCATCTAATCCTCGAAAACACTTCCTTGCAAATAGAGTAGTGGATGCTTGGAACAAACTCCCACAACATGTCATCGATGCAACAAATATAAATCAATTCAAAGCTCTATTGGATTCACATTTGGAGAGAAGAAAGGACTTAGTTCAAACTTAAAACAACTCAATTACTGTCAAACTTGTTGTGAAATCAGATATGAGCGCATCAGCATAATGTTGCCTGCTCATTACATAATAATAATAATAATAAATTCCCACGTGATTCGAAATTTTATGAAAAAAAGGAATCCAAAATCGAGTTCCTCGGCCGCTCCTTCAAGTTCAGTTATTCAAAGTAAATTCATAAAAATACAATATACTTCCGGGTAAATCGAAAATTTCGCAGCCGATCCTTTAAACTCAGATATTCGAAGTAAATTTGTAAAAATACAATATACTTCCAGGTAAATGGAAATTTCGCATCTGGCCCTTTAAATTCAGATATTAGAAATAAATTAGTAAAAATACGATATATTTCCTCGTAAATCGAGATTTTGCAGCCCACCCTTTAAATTCAGATATATTCAAAATAAATTCGTAAAATTGCGATATATTTCTGCGTAAATCGAGAATTCGCGGCCGAATTCCGTCGCAGCCGGCTCTTTAAATTCAGATATTCGAAATAAATTCGTAAAAATACAACATATTTACGCATAAATCGAAATTTCGCAGCCGACCCTTTAAATTCAGATATTTGGTGTAAATTCTAAAAAATACGACATTCCACTGTAAATTGATTCAAAATAATAATACTAATTAGGACCATGTATAACAATGTAAAAATAAATTTTTCGGCACTTACCGCCACGGCTGTCTTTCAAATTTTCGTAGGCGGACAAAAATAATAAATAAATTTCGAATTAATGGATTTCATTTTTGTTATTTGTTTTTGGGGTGTTATGCCGTGTTGAGCTAACTCCTTCTTTAGCCAACGTTTCGGACAACGTTACAGTGTCCATCATCAGGGCAGATGTGCCCTGATGATGGACACTTGTACTTTTGGCCGTGAAAATCTTAAATCATATTTAATGAATTTCAAATTAAAAATCCATTTTGTATGAAAAAAAAATTATGTAAATATCAATTTATCAGAGATGTACTTTATTTCAAATAAATCCATTTCAAATGGAAATGCAAAATGGGTATTTTCCATTTTGCATTTTAAATGCTTTTCTAAAAACCATTTTGCATTTTGCATTTTAAATGCTTTTCTCAATGCATTTCCATTTTAAATGCATTTTTGCAACATTCTTCCTACTATCTCCACTCATCCTTTTTTCATAAGCCCCAAATATCAGTCGGTCCTCAACCTCGCTATGAGAGATAATTTACATTTATCACGTTGCTCCCTGGTAGGAGCCCTGGCAATTGAGTGATACCATTACAAAAAATACTGATTCAAATACTGAACATGGGGCCATGACGCTGTAATATTAAATGTTAGATAGCAGTTTCTATGTTTTTACGTTGGCAACATTTGTCCCGCGCAAATTTTTTGTGGTTCATAATCCGTAGTCGTGGCATTTTTTGATTTACCATCATGTAATATGTTTGTTCTACATTGATGTCCATTATTAAATGACAAAACTGTTTAAAAATTCTATAATTATTTTGATTGTTTGACCTGAGAAACCATTTTGCATTTTCAATGCATTTTGAAAATAGGTATTTTGCATTTTGAAATGCTTTTCTAAAAACCATTTTGCATTTTGCATTTTCAAATGGAAAAGTTTTGACCCATTTCCATTTTGCATTTCAAATGGTTTTGGGTACCCATTTTGCACATCTCTGCAATTTATGCACTTTTTCTTCAATGGTTAAATTCTTGTTTTCCGCCCACCCACCTCGTTTCTCGTTTCCATAAATGATGCATGTACCAGAAAGAGAGATGGAAGAAGAAGAGAATGTGGAAGGCGCATGTAATTCAATTTCTTATCATTGACCCAGCAGGTCTCCAGCAGGCGCTGCACCTCCAAGCCGTGCTGGCCCACCACCAGCAGCAACAGCAGCAGCACATGGCGGCGCAACTGCTCCTGGCGCCACCCCCACCCCGCCTGGGACCCCCGCTCATGCACCAGGTACATTATATTATATTACTAGCTCAAGTTCCCCAGGCTTTCAACGGAATTTTTCCAAATCAGACAAACCCTGTACCATTTCAGTGGCGGTGATGACTGTATTAATAGAGCAGTTTTTGTTTGTGCAATATCATTTACAAAGCCTATCTCATTTGCAGAGAGGATGGATTGCCAAACCACTCGTTGTTGGTATACAATCTTTGCTTTAATCACATTCATACATTGTCACGTACATACAAGTCTATACTTATTACTTCAGTCATGGTAATGGACTATAATACCTGCTCCTGCAAATAAATGGCTTGTGGTATTATGGTCCGTTACTAAAACTGAAATAGTGTTGACTTATCTTTTGTACAGTAAAGGTGTTTTGAATTTGAATGTATTAATTTTTGTGATTTTTTTTTTATCTTAGCAGCCACCAATGTCCATTGTTGAAATGCGCAAAGATGATCCCATGGAAATAGAAAACACAGAAGATATTCCCACGCCGCTAGACGCGCGCGCAAAGATAGGCACTCCATTGTCACGTGAGGACATTCAGATGGCTGAGAAATACAAGAACATGGTATCGCTGCCGCCGCCTTCCTTCAACGTCCCCCCGCCTTCCATGTTGGGGAAACCCCCACCGATTTCCATCCCCCCCGCCCCCACCAATATGCCGCCACTCAACAGTTCCATTCCTCCCCCCAACACCAAGATCCCCCCACCTGTCACCTCTCAGCCCCCGCCTGCCCTGGGACACCTCATGGACCAGAACAATCAGGATGGGAAGGATAGAGACGGGAAAAGAGACAGAGATGGCGGCAGAAGAGGGGACAGGGATAGGAGGGATAGAGACAGAGATAGTGGACGGCGAGACAAGTAAGAATTTTAATATGAATACTTCAATGATTAAATATTACAATTTGAAATATTACTCAATAAGTTATTCCACCAAAAATATTGAACATTCATCCTGAACTTGGACTGGAAAAAGTCAATAGATGTCGCATGTTAAAATAAAAATGGTTATATTTATCCAAGACAATATCTAGATTGGAATTTAATTCAGATAGAATATTGCATAAAGATAGCAGCTGAAAAAATATGCATAAAAAAAAATTGAGATAATGTTGACAGTTCTTAGTGGAAGTACGATACAGTTAGTCGCCTGAAATATCCATACAAATTGAAAATATCTCCCAAGTAAAAATAAATGCCGCCGACGGGAATTGAACCCGCACCTTCTGATATCCGGTCAGGCGCTCTGGACCACTGAGCTACATCAGCTTATATTCGCCAAATAATTCAATATGTACTAGTACTTCAATCGACAATTACTGCTTATTATATTTTTTCACCTGTAAACAACCAACTTTACAATTTGTATGGATATTTCAGGCGACTAATTATTGTTTATAATAATTTGTTATCCTTTGTGCTATGCATAAAAACCCTTGTCTTATAAACATTAGTTTAGCGTTAAAAAAAGTTAAGATACAGTTGATATGGTCGAATTGGCTCAGTGGTCAGAGCAATTTCCCGGCAAGGCTGAGGTCCTGAGCTCAATTCCTAGATGTGACCGAATCCTTTTCTGTTCCACGTTTGAGAGTGGTTAATATTGTCTTGGATGATTAAGAATGTTAATTTTTTAACTTTACTCTAATACTCTTAATTCTTATCGGTATCGGAGATTTTTAATGTTGATTACAAAAAAAGCACTCTCAGTTTTTCTATATAAATGGTTCATCATCATCACTTTTGGCTCTACAACCCTTGGTGGGTCTTGGCCTCCTCAAGAGTCTTCCTCCACTCATCTCGGTCCCGCGCCAGCTCTCTCCAGTTTCGAAGCTCCAAGGCAGACAAATCTTTGAGGACGTTGTCGCTCCATCTTAACCTTGGCCTTCCCAGGCTCCTTCTCCCTATCGGTCTTGAGCTCCGCAGGGACTTTGGTTCTTGATGCTCGGTCATTCTCTCCACATGACCTAGCCACCGAAGTCTTCCCAGTTAATATAAATATAAATGGTTAATGCAATAAAAAACATTAAAAAAGGGTAATTCATATTTTATATGAAAAGAGTTTCAAGCCAAATAATAATTAATTTTAATTCTTCAGTAGGCATGAGCGAGATCGAGAGAGAGACCGCAGCGATCGTCCCGACCGTCCTGACCGTCCTGATCGTCCTGATCGACCCGACCGTCCCGACCGCCCTGACCGAGCCGACAGAGGCGGAGACAGGAACAATGAAAACAACCGAGACGGCAACAACAGAGAGAGAGGAGCCGACAGAGGCGACAGGGGAGACCGGGAGAGGGGAGCCGATAGGGACAGAGGAAGGGATAGGGGTAATAACAGGTGGTCCGGGAGGGGAGACGGCAGGTAAAAATGAATTTATTAATAATTCTTTCGTAATGATCCTGAATTCATCCTTTGTTCATTTTGTAGTACAGTGAAACACTCTTAAGAAGTTTTCCAAGGGACTGAAAAAACCAAACCTCTTACATGAATACTTAATGAGTGTTTCGCTGTAATCATGATACCTTTAACAGTTGACAGCACCACTAAAACCTTTCCTGATTTTAGTTAATCCTTTAATAATGGACGGTTTCCTCTTGGGGTAAGAATAACCCTGTTGAATTTAATGTTTTAAAGACCCAATCATGTCTGATTACGTCTAAAAGGGATCAAAATGATAATCTAGTCTCCTGCAATGGAAGCAATCTTCCCAACATGCCTTCTATTGATATGCTTGGTGTAATTCTAAATGCACCGGGGCTCCATCGAAGCCAGAGTTATTAGCCTCTCAAAAGCTGGGCGTACTTAGGATCCGCAGATGCTTTAATAATGTAGTAGCCAACTTCTGACCCTGTACAAATCGCAAGTGCGCTCCACTGTTGAATTAAGCAGCCACCTCAAGCCTGGAGCTCCAAATTACTTGAAAAATCCTTAACTGCAGCAACAGACCGCTTGATATAATAGGGATCTTAACAAACAGATTGCAATCTTTAACTCTTTGCACGCGGCCGTATCAACTGTTGTTACGGCAAAAAGTCTATACTCACACGCGGCTGTATCAACAGTTGATACGGAAACTTTGACGGCCGATATTCCAGCGCTCTTTCGTCATAAATGTATTTCTTGCTCACTTGGACATTCGTAGAACTATCACGATGCTGACATCTACAAGAATTTCTTCAAAATAAAATTTTATTTCGTAAAAAAAGATCGATAATCAAGTGCGCCTCTTCGCGCCTTTTAGTCCTTTAGTTTACATTTTTGTCAACGGATGGCGTTAGTACTAGTATGTCATTCACAACTTTTCATAACTAAAAATGATAAGTGATCATGGTGTCCCACTTGTGTCTATCAACGCAGTGGCCTAAGTACACACACGCCGAGTGAATGGCGGGACCACATTCAAAAGATACGGTACGTCTTTGGATAAAATTTTATGTTTTTGTTTTTATAAACATCTAAGAGTGTTGACACACGTGGATTTGTTTTCATATTGTGGAGAATAGTCTGTTCTGTCTATATAGTCCAATAAATTATGTCAGAATGCTATAATTTGACATTTCATTAAAATATGTACCGCGTACGGGTATAGATAAAACGGAGCAAATTAACGCGTTCAAAAGGTTAAAGCATGCGTCAGGTAGGAGTGCTGTTCTTTTTCTTTCAGTTATAACAGTTCATCCAAAGAAATTATTATGGTTACCAAATTAGAGTTTAAGTTTGGTGCCGAAGTCGAAAAGCATCATACAATCATTTGTATGGATTCCTTTACAATATGTGCGTACAACCATATTGGGTTGATGCTTAGAGGAACTATAATTATTATTGATTACTTCGGCACCGGTGCATAGACGGGGAAACACGTCAAATGCGTGCCCAACATTTGTACATGGCTAACATTTGTCACATTAGAATGGTTCGTTTCTACGACTCGTTCTTGAGTTCAACAGCTCGGCTGTGGAACGATTTGCCGGTTTCTGTGTTTCCTCCCTCCTACAACATAGGTCTCTTCAAGACCCATGTTCACTCCTTCCTCTCATCAAAAGGACCGTTCATTCAGCATCCCCAAAGATGACATAGGCCCTGAGGGAAATTATTTTACTCAGGGCCTAGTATGTGAAGTTTAATGTAAAAAAAAAAATGAAGAATATGTCAAATTATTTCTCATTTTTTATATTAAAAAGAAAAGGACATTGCATTAATCTATACTCGTTCCCTCTTACACTATAATATTACGGAGTAAATGTCACGAGTGGCGTAAGGTACTTGACTTACCCCACGTAGGTATGATTAAAGTAGCAACAATCTCTGGTGGAAATTAATTAGCAGTATAGTAATTTTGTGTTTGTGTTCCACAAATTGCACCATACACAATGTCGATATTTGTCCTTTCTCTCCAATCAATATGTGCATGTCATGTATATGTTTTTACATTTTGAATTAATATATTTTTATGCACAGGGCCGGAAGCGGCGAGCGCTCGGAAGGCCCCGGTGGCGCAGTGGCGGCGGCAGCTTCAGAACGCAGCCTCCAGGACCGCTTGTGGGAGATGGCCAATGGCCCTGGTCAGAGGCCACACCGACCGGACTCTCCTCCCAGCAAACACCCCAGAAACCATAAGGATGGTAAGACAATCATATTAAACTTGAACACACAAAACAGAACATTGAAGAAAAATGAAGAAAAAAAAAACTCAGGGACTCACTTGATCGTTCCATGTCTTCCTCGGGCATCCCCGACTTCTTATACTATTAACTTCCGCGTCATGTATGCTCCTTTCACCCCTTCTTCGTTCATCCCCTCTACATGCCCAAACCATCTAAGTGGCCGACAAGAAATTAAATAAAAATATATTATTGTTAAAGCCATCACGTAGACCAGCCCTGGCCAACCCAAATTGCACCCCGGGCCGCATTGTCGACCTAAAATTTACAAAGGGCTGCACGTACAGACATTATTGCAGAGGTAATCTGAAAGTACAATCAGGTAAATGTGAAGAAAACAATACTACAGCCAGATGTGAAAAGAAAACACACATTGAACAAACAAAAAATGTATTTTTATAGTAATCAACATATTTAACAGGGCCGCACGTATGGGCGCGGGTTGGCCAGGGCTGACGTAGATAATGCCATGCTTGATAAAGGTAGCGCAGTGGATGTCCAGCTTTCCTTGTTTCTAAAAAATCTTTTTTTTTGTAAATCGAAGGGAAAACCATTTCCTGCTAACCTGACAACACAGATTTTTTTTTAATATCATTATGAATATTGAAGGTAATTTATTGTTCTGCAAAATGCCTAATAAACAACAAACAGAACATGTTTTAAGTAAAATATTTTCCTTTTATGACTTCTATCAAATCTTTGGGGTTTGTTGTGATATGATGAAACAAACCATTCATGGAGTAGTCGTTTAAAAGCCTTACTGATCCGGTGCCCTTTGGGTTTTCCATTGGACCACTGGGCTCAGTTTGGCTTACTTCTATTATGGCAAAAAACTTGGCTCTGATCACACTGATAGCTTCCTACTCATGCAAATAACATTTCCAACCCCTCTTTAAGTGGAGAAATCAACCATAGAGTTAAACGATTAAAGGCGCTATATAATATCTCGTTGAAGTCATTCCACTGTGAGAGCAATTAGGGGGACCGGGTTCAGAAGTTTCCGTCTTACTCCGAGTACCCTTACCGCGGTTGTTGGCCCCATACTAACTGAAGCCACCACGTCAAAAGGCTCAGCTGTCCGACCATCCTTTCCTTTAGTCAAGCCCATTTTCCTATCCCTTCCCACACCCTGTTACAAAGCGTTGGAGGTTCGACCCACAGCAAAGTGAATACAATTTTTCACTTCGAGTCTCATCTAAATAAAATCATCAATGAAACCAACACGCATTTTTTTATTTTTTATTAATTTTCGGAAAATCGACAGTTTACATTTAATCAGTTTGTATATAAGTATTGTAAAGCTAAAATAAAACCAATTATGGATTTCCTCCTTATGACTTTTCCTCTACTGAGACAGCATAATATGGAATAAGTAAATTAAATTTGTGAGAAAGGAATATGAATTAAAAAATTTATACAAAACAAAAGATTATATAAAACGAAAAATTTACAAAACAATTCATTTATAGCCATGGAGAGAGGTTGTAGATATAAATCAAACCATAATAGAGATATAAACAATAGAGACATAAACCATCGGAGAAATATTCTTTTATGGACCTCTTGTAATTTGGTAAGTTTGCAACTGAAAATATCAACCTTGGATAATACGCTATTGTAATTATTGCATAATCTGTTCAGGCAAGAATTCTGCTTAGAGTTCGTTTTGCTTTGATCAACCTTGAACAGGACACAAGAGCAAATATTTTTCATTTGAGAGTCGTTAATATTGTCTTCAATGATTAAATTATTATATCATCCGCCTTGGTTTAGCTGACCCATAATAAATACCAATTGTTTACCTAAGGTCCTCAACAAGATGGTTTGCTAGGCGAGGCTCCGCCCTCGGCCTCGCTCCGACCCATGTCTCCCACGGATAGGACCCCGCTGCCGCCTATGGCCCCCTTCAGAATTGGTCGCGAAGGTGAGCCCCCCTTATAAAATTTACCCTTTAGTTTCTTCAATAAGGTCCCGCCGCTGAGAGCCCCATTATAACCTTTCTTTCTAGCTCTCTAGACTTCTCTGTAGAATTGTTTCTATTGGTTGTTTGCACTTTGTTTTTGTTTGTTGTTGCTAGATTGCTACGTAAATGTAAAATAAAATGTACAAAAAATTTATTCAATAAGATTTAATCCATAAAAGCTGTTGTAACTGTCAAAATAACTCTTGTCTTCAAAATTTCATTTCAGTCATAATGAAATTTTGATTTTTATCTTACTGGAATTGTACCATTTTTCAGAAATGCAAATGAGATTCATGGGACCCTGTGGACCAAGGGGCCCCATGATTGGTGGTACGTACACATTATTTTTAAATCTTGCTAAAATAATGCATCATTCATATCTTATCTAATTCTTTCGCTTTGTGTTTTGCATTGACTTTGGCAATCGTTTTAAAATAAGTGTATAATGAACCGGTCTTTCTTGTGTGCCTAAGTATTTGTTTTGTTAGATACAACTTTTGAACATACTTTTTTCAGGTATGTGGATGGATGGACCAGCTCCACCATTTGGTCCACGCTTTGGTGGAGGCAACGGGCCACAGTTCAACCGTCCGCCGTTCGATGGTCCACCATTTGACGGGCCTCCATTTGAAGGTCCTCCATTTGAAGGCCCAGGGCCGCGAGGATTCAAGAGACCTCCATTTGAACGAGAGTTTGATCGACCATTTGATAGACCTTTCGACAGACCACACTTTGACGGCCCGGGTCGTCCGCCATTTGACAGGCCTGGGTTTGATGGCCCGCCATTTGATGGCCCACCGCACTTTGACAGGCCTCCTTTCGATGGGCCTCCTGATGCTTTCTTCGAAAGGGGAGGCCCAAGAGGTCCGCCTCGAGGGATAAGAGAAGCGAGGAGCGGAGAAGGGAGGGGAGCAGAGGGAAGGCGTTCAGAGGGACGAGGATCAGAGGGCAGGGTTGGAGAAGGGAGGAGAGAAGGTAGAGAAGGAAGAGGTGCTGAAGGTAGGGGAGAGGGAAGAAACGAGGTTAGGGAGGGAAGAAACGAGGTTAGGGAGGGAAGAAACGAAGTTAGGGAGGGTAGAAACGAGGTTAGGGAGGTTAGAGAGAACAGGAGATCTCGCGGAGAGAGAGAAGAGCGAGCACCTAGAGGCTCTCGATGGGCAGAAAAGGAAACCAGCGATGTTGTGGAAATTATTGAAGATATCAAGGAACCTACAATTGAAAAACAGAAGGAACCTGTTATCGAAAAGGAGGAAAAACAAAATGAAACTGGAATGGATATATTCAAGGAATCAATAGAGAAACCAATTTTGTTGGAAGATAGCAATGACACACCTTCAGAGAAACCAGTTTGGCTGGAAGATAGCAGTGACATCCAATCAGTTGAAAATGGTGACTCACAGGCAAGCCCAGAAATGGAATCGAAGATAGAAGACAGTGAACCAGTTGCTGCGTTAGTAGAGAAGGTCGCAGAGGCTTATCCACTAGACATGATGGCGGATTCCCCGCCACCTCAAAAAGTGAGGGTGGCGTCACCATCTCCCGTAGAGAGGAAAGCTTCACCTCCACCCGCCATGAGAGAAGACCCACCATCTGCACAAGTGAAAGAAGCCACTCCATCCCCTGTGGAAAGAGAAACTTCACCACCTCTTGTTTTGAGAGAAGCCTCACCAGTTTCGATAGAAAGAGAGCTTTCGCCACCTCCCGTTGTAAGAGCGGCCTCACCGGTAGCCAGAGAAGATTCGCCACCTCCTTTTGAAAAGGATTCATCTCCACCTCGCCAAGAGAAAGAAGCTTCACCAGCTCCCGTCCAAAGAGAAGCGACCCCACCTCGCTGGGAGAAAGAAACCACCCCACCTTGTGCTGTGAAAGAAGCGTCCCCACCTCCCACCTTCATTGAAGCCTCGTCAACCCCCGTTGTGCGAGATGAACGATCCCTCGTAGAGGAAGAGAGCAAGCCAGCGCCGGAGGTTTCCTCCGTAGAGCCAGACCGCCCCGAAGAGGGTCGAGGCACCCCATGCAGGGACGAACCTCCTCCAGGCACAGAGAACACGGAGGAAGCCCCTTGACCCCCTCCCCCCCTCGCCAGCCTGCGCTTCTGCTAGCGACACACGTTAACGAATGAATAAATAGAGTTACTGTTTTATGTATTGCGATACCTATTAGCTCCCGAGAGTGACTGCCTCGTCCCGGCACGGCTGTGATTGTGGTGAACACAGGATAAACAAATTCAAAGACTACACTATAATAATTATTTATGAAATGCGCAAATCATTTGCTGTCTCTGTGAGATTGTAATTTTTTTGGACAAACACGATTTAATCTCGTACTTAATACCAAAGATATTTTTTGTAAAATTTTTTATACATAATATGATATATATATTTATATAGTCAATAAATTCAGTGCCTTGTTGGTAATTTTATTACATATACAAACTGTTGACAAATAGCTTCTTTTCTTTAATCACTTCTTTTTTTCAATCAGAAATACTTTATTTCCAAAGTAGGCTAAATTGCAATTTCCTTGTCATTTTTAATGCAATTTCCTAGCAGAAATCCTAGTAATTAAAATAGATTTTAATAGTTGCTAAGAATTCAGCTTACTGTCAATATTACTATTTGCCAAACATTTGAATGTAAAAACCAAATATTTTAGTGTCAATTAGAGATTTCATGAGCACAGTGGACTTGCATTATGAATTGATGGATTTGCACTTAGGCATATAATATACATAATAACAACCGTGTAACAAGGTGTAGACTATTGGATACGCAAGGTAGGTGAATTGGAGTCCTGTGTTCAACCACTTCTACGGCGCGTCTCCCGAGGAACCCGCCCGGGCGCTCAAGTTGAGTGACCCGGGCAAGGTACTGTCACCATTTTTGTATTCGCATAAATAATGTTGCCCTCTTTATTCATTCTGTTTCCGTCAGACGTGTGCAAACTTCAAGCTGGTTAGGTAGATGCCGCCCCCGCCCGGAATAACCCGCCTCACTGGTTAGATGCCGCCTCCGCCCGGAAAAACCCGTCTCACTGGTTAGATGTTCACCAAACCTGGAATGACTGGTTATAGAGAATCTGACCAAACTTGCAACAACTTTGCTGGTTAGATGAAACCAGAAAACCTCCGTAATAACCCATTTCGTGGCGGAGAAAAGGAACCACATTCAACAGTTGCTTCTAAATAAGTTTTTACGTCAGGTATGTATGCGTCATGCAACATCCATAATAATCTATCCATTAGATTATTGAAAATAGTGTACTCACTCCTCTACCAATAGTAAGATCATGATTTTACTCATATTACTACATATATCGTCGGCTTAATTCGTAGATTGCGTAACTCCAAAAATAAGATTTTAATGCTATTTGGTGTTAAAATTCGTCCTGCTTAGAACAGTAAAACACTTTGTAATATATCCATTTTGCTGAATTAAGTAAACTTCCTAACACCTTTTAAAATAGAAAGTTTTAAATTACAAATAATTTTATATTATAATTAAAATAAACAATTCAAAATAATAATCTGTCGTTAATTTTTTTCTCTAAAAGGTTTTTTTGCACCTTTTATGAAATTTGACAAATGGTAGTTAAGCATTCTACAAATTAAGTTGACGATATATAACATCATACCAATATTATTAAATACTTCTGCGCATCTGCAGAAAAGTCTCATAATGGACTGCGCTGCAATCCGTTACTTTGGATTTTACTGCGTGCAGCCAAAGGCGGCTTGCAGAATGTACTTGTGGTAAAACCTTTTGAGAACTTCTATAAAATCGTTCATGCCTTACAATCTCATATTTTATTTCTCACAAGTGGCGGTCATTTGTTTAAAACCTTAATATGTAAATCTTAGTTTAAGTTTTGTTTTATTTTTCATTTTTGATTTGGTTACGGTTAAAACTGCAATAAATATTAATAATAATGAGTCTTTTCTATCCAGTTAGATGCCTTTATATCGCTCCAATATTATCTTCAATATAAATTATGTAAATCTAAATAATAAATAATTAATTGAATCAGATTATACTGGTTTATACGAAATCAAATAAATTATTTACATGGTTGATTATCAAATATTTAGAAAAGTCAAAACCTATAGACTAACATATAATTATATGAGAGCACATTACTTTTAAAAGGTTCACAAATATTACATTATTAACTCGTGTAAAAGTTAATATTATATTTAAAATTAAGACACTTTTACTATAAATGATCACTAATTAAATTTATAGTCCTTCAAATTAAACTAAGATTTTTATGTTCTTATTCCCCTTTTCAGATATTTTAAAAATTATTTATTTAAAAATCCTTATAAACTTTGTTTTAATTACCTGGGCCAAATTAAAATCAAATTCGAATGACTCTAGGTTTATTGCTTTTGGGGATGGATTTAGGTGAAATTAGATCAATGCTTTTGAGATAGTGTATGTATATTTTTTTATAAATGTATTTAATTTTGAGTACTAAATTTTTTCAATGATTTGAATATTTATATTTAAAATTTAATAAAAAAACTACCTTAGGAATATTATAAAATATGCTAATTTCTTGGCTTAAATATAAGTAAAATTTGTTTCAATCTCCATTCTTTCAGATAAAATGTTTTTCTTTAAAACATTGTTTATCGTGTAATCGAAGGTGTTACTTTTCAAAGAATTAAAACGCTGTTTTAAAAATCCTTTTATATTTATCAAAGCATTCTTTGAGCATGAAAAGGATTCAAGTATCGCAAACTTAAACGTTTTGTTCTTACTAAAATGTTTTTTAAAAGCATATCTGTCTAACTATTTCTTTTAACTATGTCTATCATTTGAATTGTGATATTTTAATTCTTTGAAAAGTTTATGTCTAACATAAGATAAACAAAAAGAGTTATTTGAAATTAATAAATAACCTTCCTTAATCATGATTTTTGCTTCAAGTGTTTTAGATGTGTAAGATTTAGTTATTTGTTTGTATCATTTTTTAGATTAGATCAATTATAATAGGTAAGTTCTTATTGTGTATTTTTTATGTTTCCCTCCAGTTGAAGTTTGCACACTTCTTGTTTATCATTTGCGGTGACCTTCTTTGTAAATGATTTCAAGTAGATTTTTCTTTTTTATAAAATAATTCATTCAAGATCAGTGAACCACTTCAAGCGTGGTTTTTGAATTTGATTTCTTTTAACTATGTAGATTTAATTGTTTTATTGACTTGTTCAAATTTCTTGTCTAGTAAAATGTGTAATAAATCATTGTTTTGAAATGTACTGTGTTTTTTGTATAATCTCCACAGATGGATCACTTTATGTTCTTCCAGTTCCACATTTATTTCCAGCATCTACATAATATATTATTTTGACTGATTTTTTTCCATGTTTTTTGATCTGCTGAATCAAAAACAACAATGTTGCTTCTAAAGCAGTGATGCACAACCTTTTGAATGGAAGTAGCAATGTATCAAATTTTCCAAACGTTCACGGGTTGCAAATGAGTATAAGTTTTGCGGATAGTGTAATTGTATATATTTTAAAGCAAATAAGCCTATTAAGATAAAATGTCGCATTCAGTAAATTAAAATTTTTGTAATTCGTATAACGGTAACCATTTCATAACTAAAGGAGAAAACTATGACCATTGTCGATTTTGATCATTCGTAATGTCAGCGTTTCCAAACGAAACATTGTAG